>NC_069509.1:176927314-177227314 GCF_027579735.1 Bombina bombina | reverse complement strand
TTTATATGCCAACGTGCAAAATGTAGGCCTCAATTCAGAACTACAACAAGCTAGATTTGCGTTGCCAGCGCATGGTTTCCTGGACACTTATGAGTTACACATGCTGCAGGGTGTAAAGGGAGGAACATGCATTGTGTTTCTGGACAGCACTATTCATATACACTCTACATGTTCCTCCCTGCACACCCTGCAGCATGTGTAACTCATAAGTGTTCAGGAAAACACAGCTGAGGTGGCAACCCTAGTTGATTGTGAACAAATACAGGTTCTGTTATTAGGTCAGGTTTGATAAGTAGAGGAAATTAAAGGGACAGTCAACACCAGAATTTTTGTTGTTTAAAAAGAAAGATAATCCCTTTATCACCCATTCCCCAGTTTTGCACAACCAACACAGTTATATTAATACACTTTTTACCTCTGTAATTATCTTGTATCTAAGCTTCTGCTGACTGCCCCCTTATTTCAGTTCTTTTGACAGGCGTGCAGTTTAGCCAATCAGTGCTCACTCCTAGGTCACTTTACGTGCATGAGCTCAATGTAATCTATATGAAACATGTGAACTAATGCCCTCTAGTGGTCAAAATGTATTCAGATTAGAGGCAGTCGTCAAGGTCTAAGAAATTAGCATATGAACCTCCTAGTTTTAGCTTTCAACTAAGAATACCAAGAGAACAAAGCAAAATTGGTGATAAAAGTAAACTGGGACGTTGTTTAAAATTGCATGCCCTATTTAAAACATGAAAGTTTTTTTTGGACTTGACTGTCCCTTTAAATTCAGATTTCTGTGTAATTGTGATAGGCGCGTCCCAGCAATAAAATACAGGTATTTGATTGGTAGCTATAGTCACTGACGTATCTAATCTGCCAGTGAGCGCCATTCTAGGATTCTCAGCTGTGCACGTGTCCTGGCTGGTAAGTCTGTTTAATAGACCATTTCAAGTGACTGGAAGGATTGAGGTTGATAAAAGCTTGTCTAGTTTAAAGTGTTTTACAGCCAGCATCAAGTTAACACAAGTCAGCAGTGATGTTAATTAAACTTCTTCCTACAACATGGTAAAATAACAATCATTAAAGGGATATAAAAGTCAGAAGGCTCAGGAGCAGCAATTCAGTACTAGGAGCTAGCTCTGAAGCCCCCTGGATAGAGCTTGCTTATTGGTGGCTACATTTAGCCATCAATAAGCAAGCATAACCCAGGTTCTGAACCCAAAATGTTCTGGCTCCTAAGCTTTACATTACTGCTTTTTAAATAAAGATACCAAGAGAACGAGAAAAATGTGATAATAAGAGTCAATTGGAAAGTTGCTTAAAATGGCATGCTCTGTCTGAATCATTAAAGAAAACATGGGTTTAGTGTACCTTTAAGTTTAGATGGTTCCAAGTTATTCCAGGTTGGTTTTATTTATTTATTTTTATATTTCTGGATACTTGTGACAGTGCAAGTTTTGTCCATTTTGAACCAACCTCATCCTGTTTTCATTAAGCAAGAATATTTACATTCTCAATTTACGTGGAAACATGGCTGGTAACAGACACTTCTACAGTGTGATCGCTTATTGTATGCAGTAAATGTGGTTATGGATTTAAAGGGACAGGAAATTCCAACATTTACTTTCGTGATTTCGATAGAACATACAATTTTAAAAAAAGTTCCAATTTACTTCTATTATCAAATTTTCTTAATTCTCTTGTTATCCTTTGCTGAAGGAACAGCATTGCACTAATGGCAGCTAGCTGAACACATCTAGTTAGCTAATCACATGCAATAAATGTGTGCAGGCACCAATCAGCAGCTAGCTCCCACTACTGTAGGATATGTGCGTATTCTTTTTCAACAAGGGATACCAAGAGAATGAAGCACATTTGAAAATGTAAAATATTCTTAAAATTACGTGCTTTATCTGAATCATTACTATTATCAGGTATTTGTAGAGCGCCAACAGGTTCTGCAGCGCTATAAACATAGGCGGTATACAAGGTAACATTTATAGGGGGTCAAATGGGTAGAGGTCTCTGCTGATAGTCGCACTGTTGTAGTCGGCTCTTATGAGGGTGATTTACAAACAGCTGGGTTTATAGGCTTACATGCTAAGGGGTTCAAGGGGATAGCAATAGCGTTAGGTAAGGTTAGTGTAGGTTGTATGCATCCCTGAACAGTAGAGTCTTTAGGGAGCGCTTGAAGCTTTCAAAACTAGGCGAGAGTCTTGTGAAGCGAGGCAGAGAGTTCTACAAGATGGGAGTCAGTATGGAGAAGTCCTGTAAACGGGAGTGTGAGGAGGTAACAAAAGAGGAGTAGGAGAGGGTCGTGGGCAGGGCGAAGGGGTCGGAAAGGAGAGTATCTGGAGACAAGGTTTTTGATGTAATGGAGAGCAGTGCAGTTGATGGCTTTGTGCGTCAGCGTGAGAATTTTGTGTTTAAGCCTGGAGGCAAGAGGAAGCCAGTGAAGGGATTGGCAGAGAGGTGCAGTAGATGAAGAGTGATGTGTAAGGAAGATGAGCCTGACAGAAGCATTCATTATGGATTGTAAAGGAGCTAGGCGGCAGCTAGGGAGACCAGAGAGGATGGAGTTGCAGTAATCGAGGCGGGAAAGGATGAGAGAGTGGATGTTTTCCTGGACACTTATGAGTTACACATGCTGCAGGGTGTAAAGGGAGGAAATGTCTAATTTTAGAGATGTTTTTAAGGTGGAAGCAGCAGGCTTTAGCCAAGGACTGAATGTGAGGAGTAAAAGAAAGATCTGAGTCAAGTGTGACCCCAAGACATCAAGCATGTGGGTACGGGTAATGATCGAGTTATCAACAGTTATAGAGAAGTTGGGGGTGGAAATTTTTGAAGAAGGGGGGAAAATAAGGAGTTTAGTTTAGGAGAGATTTAGCTTAAGGTAGTGAGAGGACATCCAAGATTAGATATGAGAAAGATGGTTAGTGACACAGGTTTGCAAGGAAGAAGATAGGTCTGGTGCAGAGAGGTAGATTTGGGTGACATCGGCATACAAATGGTATTGAAACCCATGGGACTTTATTAAGGAACCTAAAGATGATGTGTAGATTGAGAAGAGAAGGGGACTAAGGAAAGAGCCTTGCGGTACCCCAACAGAAACGGGGCAGAGGATGCCCCCGAGAAGGCTATACTAAAGGTACGGTTAGACAGATAGGAACAGAACCACAAGAGAGCTTTGTTGAAAAGGCCGAAAGATTGGAGGGTTTGGAGCAAAAGAGGGTGGTCGACAGTATCAAAGGCTGCAGATCAAGGAGGATAAGCAGAGAGTAGTGGCTTTTGGATTTTGCTGTAAGTAGGTCATTGGTAACCTTAACAATTGCTGTCTCTGGAGTGGTGGGGGCGAAATCCAGATTGCAGTGGGTCAAGTGGGGAGTTTAATGTAAGGAAATAGAATAGACATACATATACTAGCTTTTCGAGAAGCTTCGAGGAAAGATGGAGTAGGGAAATAGGGCGGTAGGTGGATGGATGGGGAGGTTGGTTCGAGAGAAGGTTTTTGAGGATAGGTGTGACCAGTGTGTGTTTAAGAGATGAGGGAAATATACCAGTGCTGAGGGAGAGGTTGAAGATGTGTGTGAGTATAGGGGTAAGGGTAGAAGAGAGGGTGGGGAGTAGCTGTGAGGGGACAGGTAGTGAGGTGAGAGGATAGTATAAGGACAGAAACTTCATCCTTTGTAACAGGGGCAAAAGCGATAAACTTATGGCTATGGTTTTGGATGATAGGGAGGTTTTGAGGGGGTTTGAGACCGGTAGCATGTTGAGAGCTGATTTCATTTCTGATGGAGTCTATTTTGTTACTGACGTAGCTGGCAAAATCTTGAGCCGAGAGAGAAGTTGTACTAGAGAAGTTTAACTTTAAAGGGACACTCAATCAAAATTAAACTTTCATTATTCAGATAGAGCAGCCATTTTAAACAACTTTCCAATTTACTTCCGTTAACTAAATGTGCACAGTCTTTTTATATTTAAACTTTTTGAGTCACCAGCTCCTACTGAGAATGTGCAAGAATAAGTGTGTATGCATTTGTGAATGGCTGTCACATGGTACGTGTATGCATTTGTGATTGGCTGATGGCTGTCAGAAAAAAAATCTACTACTCATTTGAAGTTCAGACTAAGTGCTATTGCATTGTCTCGTTATCTTGCATTTGTTGATTATGCAAATCTACTGTGTTGACTGGTCCTTTAAATTTTCTATCCCTTCAAAGATACAGAAACATACAAAGCACATTAAAGGGACACTTAACCCCAAAATTTTCTTTCATGATTTCTTTCAGGATTCAGATAGAGAATACAATTTTAAACAACATTCCTACTGAGCCTATCTATATATGCTTTTCAGAAAAAGGATATAAAGAGAATGAAGCAAATTAGATAATATAAGTAAATTAGAATTTTTATTTTTTTTTTAAAAATGCCTGCTCTTTCTAAATCATGAAAGAAAAAAAAATGTGGGTGTTATGTCCCTTTAAAGGGACATGTTACCTAATTGCTAAATTACTTGAAAGTGCTGCAGCTTATATGTAAAAACTAGAAGGTCTCACAAGAACATCTCTATGTAAAAGATGAAGATGTTTCACCTCAGAATGTATATATATATATATATATATATATATATATATATATATATATATATATATATATATATATATATATATATATATATATATATATATATAATGTCCCCAAACCACCATACATAAGATACAGCAAATATATATGTTTGTGTACAAAAAAAATTTATATTCAACCCACACATACCAATTCACCAAAAAAAAAATTAAAGGGACATACAACTCACAATGTTTTTTCATGATTCTGGTAGAGCATACCATTTTTAACAACTTTACAATGTACTTCTATTAATAAATGTGCTACATTCTCTTTGTATCCTTTATTAAAGAAGCAGCAATGTGATACTGGGAGCTAAATAAACACATTGGGTGAGCCAATGACAAGTGGCATATACATGCAGCCACCAATCAGCAGCTAGAAGTAAAAAATGTTCTATCTGAATCATAAAAGTTTAATTTTGACTTTACTGTCTCTTTAACTAAAAAAAAAAAATCAATTCCATTTGAAACCTTTTTTAAAAGCGATTATAAATAACAGAAATCCTTGCACATGATTAATTGGAGCAATATAACACTGTACGCTCACACACAATGCTTTATGTTTAAAGCATATATTTTTGCAAATGCTACTCAGATTTATTTTCTTCCAAAGGCCACTAGCAGATCCTAGGCTCCTGCTAAATTTAGACCCTAAATGTTTGCGCTGCAGTAGAAATTCTAACATGGCTTCTCCATCAATCATAAAAAATAACTAACCTATTCAATAACTTTTTGTAGCTATTGGCAGCCATTATAGCTTCCATGTTTGATTAGATTCACGGTTTCTAAAGGGTTCCTAACGTTGCATGCAATTGGAAGAAATTCTGTTCTTTTCTAAAACCACTTGATAATAATTTCGACTATGGTTTTATATGCCAAAGGTTACTGTGCACAAGCAACTGCTGCAATATTCCTAGAGGTTCAAAAATAACGTTAAGGATTTTAACACTCTCTCTCTCTCTCTCTTTCGTTTTGCCAGAAAACAAATCTTCTTTTCCAAAGAGGCATTGCATTATTTTTCTTTCAATTTTACAGCCAAGCTTGAAACAGCTGTCAAATTTATAAAATGAATATAATATTACAATGCATTTCATTTAAATCAACATGCTATGTACCGGAGAAAGAAAATGTGTTCTCTGTCAAAAACATTTATGAGAAAATGCCAATGGTATTAAAAACAAATGTTTTGTTTTTATTGAGAATAAATAATATTTAAATATTTTTGTTTTGGATGTAATTTTACTATTCTGTTTTTCATATTACATAGCTGTTACAAACCCAATGTGTTTTACTGCTAAAATTTCTGTTTTGTAATAAAATTTTTAGAAGAAATCATATATTTAGATCTAAGGAGGTATGCATTAAAGGATCATACAATCCAAATCATTTTTCCATACAGCTGTAAAGAATAAACTATTTACTTATTATTTTTGTTGTTAAAACATCAACAGAGAAATGGTTATGTACCCAACAATCATTTATAATCCAATAAACTTCTGCATTGGAAAGAAAAAGAAAACTTCAATTTCTGCAATCTGTGTTGTATGTCTTTGGTAATATTACACAATATTTTCCTTTATGAAAGCGTTGTTTCACTGAGAGGCCTTGAAGCCTATTACAGGGAAGTTAAAAAATAAATATCACAAACGGCCAATACACAGAAGCCTATAGCTAGCTGCCCGGTAGGAAGCAAGCGAGAATGTAGGGCTTAATTGATATAATGACTTGAGGTCTTGTTTAATGGCTTCAGTCAACTCCCAAAAAAGCAATTTATTACTTGTATCATTACATCAGTTGATGCATCCAAATAAAATTATGTTTTAATAAAATGACATAGTAAATATTACTTTGTACACAACATGATTAGATTTGAGTGCCTATGTGTATTTAAGTTATAAAAGCTGCAACATGTCAACAGCCGTTAAAAAAAAGCAATGTGATCAGGGTTGAGTTTAACTGCTCTGCTGCCGTAAGACAATCTTTTAGAATCAGCTTGAAGAGAGGGCGTTCAGTGGTAAGGGGCAGACAGCTAGTTAAAAGTGAGAAGGTGGGGGCTGGGGGGCACCGGGGAGGGAGGGGGGTAAGGGATAGAGAGAAAAGAAATAAAAATAAAAAAGATGGACCATGGGGAGAGAGGAGGAACAGAGAAAATAAAAATAAACTTATTAGAGTATAAAAGAAAAGAAAAAGTAAATAGGATTACATTGTAACTAGTATTGAACTAGATACTCAAGTATTTCAAACTGTTCAGTAAAATCTATACAAAAACTGTGCATTAAGACCTCTTAGTGACAGCTAATTCTTTTAAAGGATATCTTCACAAATATGACTAAGAGATTTAAACAGTGTTGTTATACCTCTGATTGGTGTATTATTTGCATACATTATTTAATTACTGCCCTCTACCTAAGTATCATTGTCATGTGTGTTGTTGAAAGCCAAGAAGAAAAATCACTGATATTATGTTACTGATAGCCATGAGGGTAAAACTGCTGCTCTGTGTTTATCAGAGGCAGTCAATGGGAGAGTCAATTAATTGCTCTGAGTGTATTGCAAGAGGTTAACGGGGGATAAAATAACTGCATTCTGTGTATTAATAGAGGTCAGGAGGTAAAATCACTGAATTGCTTATAACTGTCAGCCAATAAGAGAAATCATTGCCCATTTAAAAAAAAAAAAAAAGTAGCGTAAGTGGGGTAAATCATGGGTTGGATATGGAAAAGTAATAAGGGGGGAACAGGAGGGCTTAATGTGAGCTAGATGGAACACAGAAGAGTAGAGGAATTAAGAGTTTGACGTATGGGAGGTCGAGGGAGGAGGAAACACAGGAAGAGAGTAATGAGATGGTGGGACGCAGAAGAAAATTAGTGAGAGGAACAAATATAAAAAGGACAGAATGAGGGATAAATGGAGAGTTGGAGGAAGGGAGAGACAGGGGAGGTACAGAGGGAGAGAAGATGTACTGGACTGGGAATGGAATGAGAGTAAGATGGCTGAATGGGAGAGGAAGAGGTTTAATGGTGAGAGAGACGGCAACGTCCATATCAAGGAACAGCATTTAACCAAGTTGATTGTATTGCTTGAAAATGTGGCATTATTTTTGTTTTAAATTTAAAAACATAAATTATGCTTACCTGATAATTGTCTTCTGACAGGAAGAGTCCACAGCTGCATTCATTACTTTTGGGAATTCAGAACCTGGCCATCAGGAGGAGGCAAAGACACCCCAGCCAAAGGCTTCAAATACCTCCCCCACTTCCCTCATCCCCAGTCATTCTGCCAAGGGAACAAGGAACAGTAGCAGAAATATCAGGGTGATTTTATAAAAGGTGCCAGAAGAATAAAAATGTACTGCCGCCCCATAATAAAGCGCGGGCGGGAGCTGTGGACTCTTCCTGTCAGAAGAAAAGACAATTATCAGGTAAGCATAATTTATGTTTTTCTTCTTAAACAGGAAGAATCCACAGCTGCATTCATTACTTTTGGGAAAACAATACCCAAGCTAGAAGACACTGGATGCAAACGAAGGGTTGGTACAAAAAGGCAGCTCCTTCGAAAGGCACCACAGCCTGAAATTACTCGACACCCTACACAAAACTCTAACGACAAGGGAAAAAACGGAGTCCGGGTAACCACTCATCAGTTACACAACCTGCAAAGCCATGCTAGAGACCACTCAGACCCAGAGTCTGCTGAGCATAAGGCCTCCAAAGAGTCAGACCTGTGGCTCTCAACTCCCACAATTCCAAAACCGGAAAACCTCTATCAACCCCCGAGAAGGAGAGTAGAGGAACCCAGGAGATCCGAAGGACCATCCAAAATGGACTTAAATAAAAAAAAACTGGTCAAAATCTCTATCTACCCCCGAGAGGGAGAATAGAGGCCCCATGAGACATCTAAAAGACCAAATCAACTTAGTGCAACCTAAGGTTGCTGCAGGACCACTGTCCAGTGAAAAACTCCCTAGGAGGACAAGGACCAGAAGATAAGTCTAAAGTCAGGAGAAAACGTCACTAAAATGACCGGAAGGCCACCAAAAAATCCCTGACATAGCACCATACAAACTATGGTGTTCCAGAAACCCGCGAGTTTCCCCTTGTAACCTAGAGAAGACAAGACCCGACCCGTCAGTTTAACAAACAGAGACAGGAAAACCGTCTCAGCAGCTTAAAAAGAGCTCTTCTGACCGCTACTAAAAAATTAGCATGCTTCCCTGAGCCATGACAGGAACCTCATGCTCGGGTCCAAGGAACCCTAAACTGCAGCTTTCCATAAGAAGGAACACTCCACCTGGGAAGAAAGTACTCTGACCCACAGCATTCCGATACCAGTAATCAATTCCATGATACTGAGAACGCAAGAGAGGGAAAAAAACCCTACGAGGCAAGAAAAACAACAAATACTGAGGTACCTCCAACCCAAGGAGAACACGTAAAAATCCCTTCCCCACCCAAGGTGAGGGAAAAACACCCTACTAGAGGCCAACCCTCGGTCAATATTGTCAGCCCAATTGATAGCAACTGGAAGCTACAAGGAAGCATCAGATGTCCCAGCAGACAAGTAGGAACCCATCAGAAAACCTCAAACTGAAGCCTCAGGTTGATATTATCTCTCATAAGAGTCAGAAAACTCCCGCCCCCTCCAAAGGGACAAACGGGAGACCAAACCCTAAGGTTAAGCAGAACCGTCCATACCCTTTCCAGGCAAGAGACATGGTCCTTAACTGGAGTCCTCGAAAAACAGAACCGATCCGAAGATCTGAAGCCCCTGAGGAACCCTTAAGCTGCCTCCTATGGTTAGGAGCGCACCCATACAGAGCCTTCTGCCATCTAAAGTCCTTAGATGTAAAATACCAAGCAATATCCACAAACCCAAGAGTCTGAAAAGAACTCCCAACCGGTTTAGGAAAAGGCCACTAGTACCCTCGGAGCACAAGGTAATCCATGTAGAGAGGCCTAACTACCTGACCCCACGCTGGAAGGCTAAATGATCTGACCCCAGACCTCCTACTCTCAACCCGAAGGGCTAGATTTTCAAAAAGATCGACGGGTAGCACCCGAGAGTCAAAAACCATGGTATGTCAAAGGGCAGTTTTTATCGCAAACAGACGACAGTCTCCAGAGATCCCTGCCGGATCGATCTCCCAACATCCTTGCATGGAACAACAACAGGAGCCTCGCAGCTCCTGGTAGAACGGAAGGGAGACCCCTGCACTTCACGCACTAGAGCAAACGAAACACTGAAAAAAAGAAGGACACGTCCACTCTTCCATAACAAATGACCCAACCCAAGACGGGAGGGAAGTAAACCTCGCCACCGCAAAAAGATGCGAGTAGGATACAGGAGTCGTCATCCGGAGATACCGTAAGTGAAGACGCAAACGTCCACTTAATCAGAGACTAAACCTCAGGAAATGAATCACATTTCCAGACTTCCAAATGAATGGAAAACTGTGGTTCTGAGTCCTATGGGGACCTAGAACCCACAATGACGTCTGAAAGAGTTGGTCACGCATCTCAAGCAATATTGCCAGCAAAAACGAACCTATATCGGAGCACACAACCCTCCTAACAGAAGCGTTGGATCTACGCCCCAGGCCCCAAACTTCGTTGTAGGATCCGAGTCTGGAGTCCATAACACTAGGCCTTATAATAATTTTTATTATTTTTTAATTTTTTAAAGCCAGTAGGCTAATCAGCACCACAAGGGTGACATAAACCCAAGAGACAGTAGATTTTATTATTCAAAAATAAAAATTGTAGCGTTTTTATTTTGTAATAAATAAGCTGCACTAGGCTGTATTTTGGGGGTAAAGTTGGCGAGAGTCAGGTGTTAGGAAAAAAACAGCACTGAAAAGTGCCTTTACATTGTGGTCTATGGGAACTGTGTGTTCCCAGTAAATATAAATGTATTTGCTTATATACATATATATATGCGTTAATATGTAAATATATACTGTATGTATATAAGCATTTACATATATATTTATAATTTGCTGCCATCGCTGCGCGACTTTCCCCCTTCATTGCGCTTTTGCTTCTGGGCCATGTATGACAGCATCAGAGCGAGTCTTCCATTGGCCCCTATTGAAGCTCTCTCTTTAGCGAGCTCACATTCACATTGCTGTCAACTTGTAATACAAGTGCACATTAGCGTGCACTGGCATTACTCAGTGGAGTGCTAATATAGCTTTCAAGAAACCAATATTTAGCACTTCTCTTGTGATCTGGTCCATAGTGTATCTTTATGTTTTCTGTCCATTAAATGTTATTATTGCTTCTATTATATATTAATCAATAATATTATTTTCAACCTTCAGAAAACACATTCACCACTGACAAAATCTGGACAGAGAGGATACAATTACTATGTTCAAGTCTCCTTCAAGCAGATCTGCTTTGTAACTAGATACAGTGATTAGTGATATAAACAGCAACAGGTTCCATATCAGGTGTAAAATTTACACCACCACTGCTTGCGTTTGTCACAGGACTTATTAATCCTCTGGCAGTTTTTGTTCTGAATATTGTTTTTCTAAGTAAACTTTTTCTAACAATCACCTGTCATCGAAACCCAACAGTCATATATACAACATGAGGCTGAATACCCCCTTCAGCTAGGAGTAAACTTACTTAAGTATTGGTTTAGTGTTTATGTGTGTTTCAGCTCTCTTGTCTGTTTATTTTTCACAATGAATAAAATACTATATATGTATTAGAATCGTGGTTATTGTAATTTAATTATTTATCACCCTTTGGATTTATAAACATGATAATATACAGTTTTTTATTTTTATTTTATTACTTCTGTTCAGTTTAATTTATGCATAAAAACATAGGGTTCTATTTTTAAATATACTTGTAATTTATGTTTACTATACATTTGTATAATGCCGTGGAATATTTAGATATGTAGAAGTATCGCAATAATAATAATGTATCTTAGATTATGAAAAGTAGGTATATGTAGATAAACACGGCACAGATGCATATATCATATATAAATTATGTATAGATTTATGGAATAATTATACATAATTGGGAAGACATTTGTCCATCAATTGTGATATTAATAAAAAAGTACACTAATTATGTATAACACAAATATTAATATGATAATCATAACAACAAACTGCAGAGTAACAAAGTGATTATATTATTATTATTGTTGTTTATAAATGAAATTATAACCTAATCATTTTTTTTTATTTTTTTTTGGAAAGTCATTGTTAAATTAGTGAGATTAATTTTTATATTAATATATATTTATTATAATAACAAAACAAAAAAAACAAAAAAAAATAGTATTACTATAAACTGGTATATTACTCAATTGAACAACCACTGTACAATATACATGGAGTAAAAAATCAAACTAAATACTTTTATTAAGTTTCTTTTAATTTATTTGTAAATATTTGTAATATTTAATTTGTATTACACAGTATAGTTCACTGCTGTTAAGTACAACAAGGTTATATTCAGGCCATATTTTATAGCTAGGGTACTAACCGGACACCAGAGACCTATAGGGCTTAAATCTAGAGCTGGTCACCCCAGGGTGACCTTAGTTCTATGTCATATTTTAAAATTTGAAAAATGAAAATAGCAGGATCAAAGCAATTCATGTCAAGGAAGAGAAATGATGCTCCCTTATTCCATATCAATACGGCTTGTATTCTGTACAGCTCAGGGAAGCTCCTCACAAGTGCATTTCATATATCACTTGTTTTTCCTGCAGTTGGCATCTGACTACTGTTAATTAAGCATGGCAAAGGTCAGGCACATTTCTTGGGGTCAGCGGGCTCAGTTTTCGGGCAGCAGTGTTACGGTAAAAATAGGAGCCTGTGGTATGTCCCAAAGAGGATAACACATAGGATTTAGTCTTGATTTGCAGTAGATTAAATACGTTATTTAAGTCAGATGCCGATAACATTAAGTTATTCCATGATATATCATGCTTTGATTCTTGCATAAGCAACTTGTGACCTTAATTTTAACTTCCCCTGTGATTGTATGTAACAGGGAAGGACTGTGCTTAAAGGGAACTGCCAGCCAAAATTATAATCCACACAGATGCATTTCAGTATTGAATAGAAGCATTTTGTGATATACATGTATTAGTAAAAATGCTTCTAATGAAAGCTATAGCTGTTTGAAAAGTGTATTTAAAGGGACACTCAAGTCAAAATTAAACTTCATGATTCAGATACAGCATGCAACTTTCCAATTTACTTGTGCACAGTCTTTTTATATTTACACTTTTTGAGTCACCAACTCCTACTGAGCATGTGCGATAATTCACAGCATATACGTATATGCATTTGTGATTGGCTGATGGCTGTCACGTGATACAGGGGAGAGTGCAAATAGACATAACTTTGCAATTTATTTAACAAAAATCTACTACTCATTTGAAGTTCAGACTAAGTGCTATTGCATTGTCTTATTATCATGCATTTGTTGATTATGCAAATCTACAGTGTTGGCTGGTCCTTTAAGTATGCACCGAACACCAGTATTTTAAGCATAGCACTTGCTTGGAGAGCCTAAGGTGCTTGTACCATCTAGTAATGACTCAATTTGTTAATTGCTAACATGATACAGCCCCACTGGAACTCTGAGCAGTTTCAGTATTTAAAATGCTGGTGCACTGAGAATATCTAGTTATGCTTCATATGCACGTGCAGAGTAAAATGCTAACACTAAAACAGAGATACATTTTACTAGAAGCATTTTTGCCAATACATGTATATTGCAAAAAGTTTCTATCCAAATATGTAATTTATCTATGTATATTTCAATTTTGGCCGGAATGTCCCTTTAAATATAGTTCTGTAGATACTACCAGCTTAATATTTTAAGTAGATTATCACAATAAATAATTATATTACTACTAATGATAATTATTATTATTATTAGGCCTGTGCATTCGTCAGCTTTTGTTCGCTCACAACCTTTGTCCCTTTTCAGAGCCGGATTTATCATTGTGAAAGGGAAACACACTAATCTTGATTTGCACAGATCTTGGTGTGTTTCATTTTCACAAGAATAAATCCAGCCCAGCATAAAAACGAGTAAACGTCTTCTTTCGTATTCGGCAGCTAATGAAGCTGCTGAATCAATGCACTGGCCTTATAGTAATAATAATAATAATAATTAGTAGTAGAGGTAGTAATATAATTATTTTTTGTGATAATCTACTTAAAATTTTAAGGGCTTAACCCCTTAATGACCACAGCACTTTTCCATTTTCTGTCCGTTTGGGACCAAGGCTATTTTTACATTTTTGTGGTGTTTGTGTTTAGCTGTAATTTTCCTCTTACTCATTTACTGTACCCACATATATTATATACCGTTTTTCTCGCCAATTAAATGGACTTTCTAAAGATACCATTATTTTCATCATATCTTATAATTTACTATAAAAAAAATTATAAAATACGAGGAAAAAATGGAAAAAAACACACTTCTTTACTTTGACCCCCAAAATCTGTTACACATCTACAACCACCAAAAAAAACCATGCTAAATAGTTTCTAAATTTTGTCCCGAGTTTAGAAATACCCAATATTTACATGTTCTTTGCTTTTTTTGCAAGTTATAGGGCCATAAATACAAGTAGCACTTTGCTATTTCCAAACCACTTTTTTTCAAAATTAGCGCTAGTTACATTGGAACACTAATATCTTTCAGGAATCCCTGAATATCCATTGACATGTATATATATTGTTTTAGAAGACATCCCAAAGTATTGATCTAGGCCCATTTTGGTAAATTTCATGCCACCATTTCACCGCCAAATGCGATCAAATACAAAAAATCGTTCACTTATTCACAAACTTTCGGTTTCTCACTGAAATTATTTACAAACAGCTTGTGCAATTATGGCATAAATGGTTGTAAATTCTTCTCTGGGATCCCCTTTGTTCAGAAATAGCAGACATATATGGCTTTGGCATTGCTTTTTGGTAATTAGAAGGCCGCTAAATGCCACTGTGCACCACACGTGTATTATGCCCAGCAGTGAAGGGGTTAATTAGGGAGCATGTAGGGAGCTTTTTGGGGTAATTTTAGCTTTAGTGTAGGGTAGTAGACAACCCCAATTATTGATCTAGGCTCATTTTGGTATATTTCATGCCATCATTTCACCGCCAAATGCGATCAAATTAAAAAAAACTTTAAATTTTTCACAATTTTAAGTTTCTCACTGAAATCATTTACAAACAGCTTGTGCAATTATGGCACAAATGGTTGTAAATGCTTCTCTGGGATCCCCTTTGTTCAGAAATAGCAGACATATATGACTTTGGTGTTGCTTTCTGGTAATTAGAAGGCCGCTAAATGCCACTGTGCACCACACGTGTATTATGCCCAGCAGTGAAGGGGTTAATTAGGGAGCATGTAGGGAGCTTTTTGGGGTAATTTTAGCTTTAGTGTAGGGTAGTAGACAACCCCAATTATTGATCTAGGCTCATTTTGGTATATTTCATGCCATCATTTCACCGCCAAATGCGATCAAATTAAAAAAAACTTTAAATTTTTCACAATTTTAAGTTTCTCACTGAAATCATTTACAAACAGCTTGTGCAATTATGGCACAAATGGTTGTAAATGCTTCTCTGGGATCCCCTTTGTTCAGAAATAGCAGACATATATGACTTTGGTGTTGCTTTCTGGTAATTAGAAGGCCGCTAAATGCTGCTGCGCATCACACGTGTATTATGGTTAGCAGTGAAGGGGTTAATTAGGTAGTTTGTAGGGAGCTTGCAGGGTTAATTTTAGCTTTAGTGTAGAGATCAGCCTCCCACCTGACACATCAGACCCCCTGATCCCTCCCAAACAGTTCCCTTCCCTCCCCTACCCCACAATTGTCCCCGCCATCTTAAGTACTGGCAGAAAGTCTGCCAGTACTAAAATAAAAGTTTTTTATTTACATATGCTGTGGTGTAGCATCCCTCCTTAGCCCCCAACCTCCCTGATCCCCCCCAAAACAGCTCTCTAACCCTCCCCATCTGCCTTATTGGAGGCCATCTTGGGTACTGGCAGCTGTCTGCCAGTACCCAGTTTGCAAAAAAAAGGGCTTTTTTTGTTAGTTTTTTTTTTCTGTAGTGTAGCTTCCCCGCCCCCCCCCGCACAGACAAACCCCCACCACCTTACTGATCGTTTTTTTTTTTTTTTACTTACTACTTTACTTACTTACTTTTTTCAACATTTTTTATTACAGATTTTGCTGTAGTGTAGCGGTTCTTACCCGCTTCCTCCCCGTGCACGCGCCCGCCCTCCCGTGCACGTGCGCACGTCCGTGCGCGCCCCAGGCCATCCCCGCCCACGATCCCGCCCCCCTCCACATGACCAGGGCCATCGATGGCCGCCACCCGCCTCCCTAGTCTGCTCCCACCCACCAACGAGGAAAGCCACCGAGAGTGGCTCTCTCTGCATCGGATGGCTACCAAAGGTTATTGCAGGATGCCTCCATATCGAGGCATCACTGCAATAACCGGAAAGCAGCTGGAAGCGAGCAGGATCGCTTCCAGCTGCTTTCCACACCGAGGACGTGCAGGGTACATCCTCAGGCGTTAACTGCCTTTTTTTGAGGACGTACCCTGCACGTCCTCGGTCGTTAAGGGGTTAATTACAAGTGAAGCGCTAATTTATTGGGCATGCAAACAAGCAAATCAATTACAATGGTTATTGCTACCGCAAGCTTGCGGTAGCAATTAGCGCTCAAAAAATTAATCAAAGGTCAGATCTCTGGTTAATTTTTTAAATGTCCCCCAATTGCTCCCCCCATCTTCATACTGGCGGCGGTCTTCTATCTTCATCAATCTTCCTTTATTCTTATGTTCAGACCTTCCGTCGCCTACATCCTCTTCATGCGGTCACCCGCCGCACACTAAATATTTAATGCTAGATACCACTATTATATAGGGGTACCCTTGCATTCCTATTGACTGATTTTAATTTTCAAATTCAAATCAGCCAATAGAAAAAGCTTTCATTATATTGGCTGGTTTGAATTTGAAAATGAAAAGTAGCCAATAGGAATGAAAGGGGAACCTCAAATTCAAAATTCAGTGTGTGGCGGGTGACCGCATGAAGTGGATGTTAGCGACAAAAGATCTGAAGATAAGAAAATGGATGTAAATAGAAGTCTGCCGCCAGGATGAAGATAGAAGACCACTAGTGGGAAGAAGGTAGAAAACCGCCACCAAGATGAAGATGGAGTGCCACCAGGATGAAGATAGAAGACCACTGGTTGGAAGAAGGTAGAAGACCGCCACCAAGATGAAGATGGAGTGCCACCAGGATGAAGATAGAAGACCACTGGTGGGAAGAAGGTAGAAAACCGCCACCAAGATGAAGATGGAGTGCCACCAGGATGAAGATAGAAGACCACTGGTGGGAAGAAGGTAGAAGACCGCCACCAAGATGAAGATGGAGTGCCACCAGGATGAAGATGGGTTTAGTGATAGAATTTTTTTGGGTGGGTTTTTCTTTTTATAGAATAGTTTTTTTTTATTTATTTTATTGTTTGGGCAGCAAAAACATAATTTATGCTTACCTGATAAATTCCTTTCTCCTGTAGTGTAGTCAGTCCACGGGTCATCCATTACTTATGGAATATATCTCTTCCTAACAGGAAACTGCAAGAGAATTACCCAGCAGAGCTGCTATATAGCTCCTCCCCTCACATATCATACTCAGTCATTCGACCAAAGCAGACGAGAAAGGAGGAACCATAGGGTACAGTGGTGACTGGAGTTTAATTAAAATTTAGACCTGCCGTAAAAACAGGGCGGGCCGTGGACTGACTACACTACAGGAGAAAGGAATTTATCAGGTAAGCATAAATTATGTTTTCTCCTGTTAAGTGTAGTCAGTCCACAGGTCATCCATTACTTATGGAATACCAATACCAAAGCTAAAGTACACGGATGAAGGGAGGGACAAGGCAGGAAAATTAAACAGAAGGAACCACTGCCTGAAGTACCTTTCTCCCAAAAATAGCCTCCGACGAAGCAAAAGTGTCAAATTTGTAAAATTTTGAAAAAGTGTGAAGCGAAGACCAAGTCGCGGCCTTGCAAATCTGTTCAACAGAGGCCTCATTTTTAAAGGCCCAGGTGGAAGCCACAGCTCTAGTAGAATGAGCTGTAATCCTTTCAGGAGGCTGCTGTCCAGCAGTCTCATAGGCTAAGCGTATTATGCTACGAAGCCAAAAAGAGAGAGAGGTAGCCGAAGCCTTTTGACCTCTCCTCTGTCCAGAGTAAACGACAAACAGGGAAGAAGCTTGACGAAAATCCTTAGTTGCCTGCAAATAGAATTTCAGGGCACGGACTACGTCCAGATTATGCAAAAGTCGTTCCTTCTTTGAAGAAGGGTTAGGACACAGAGATGGAACAACAATCTCTTGATTGATATTCCTGTTAGTAACTACCTTAGGTAAGAACCCAGGTTTAGTACGCAGGACTACCTTGTCTGAATGAAAAATCAGATAAGGAGAATCACAATGTAAGGCAGATAACTCAGAGACTCTTCGAGCCGAGGAAATAGCCATCAAAAACAGAACTTTCCAAGATAACAGCTTGATATCAATGGAATGAAGGGGTTCAAATGGAACGCCTTGAAGAACATTAAGAACTAAGTTTAAGCTCCACGGCGGAGCAACAGACTTAAACACAGGCTTAATCCTAGTTAAAGCCTGACAGAAAGCCTGAACGTCTGGAACTTCAGCCAGACGTTTGTGTAGAAGAATAGACAGAGCAGAAATCTGTCCCTTTAACGAACTAGTAGATAAGCCCTTTTCTAAACCCTCTTGTAGAAAGGACAATATCCTAGGAATCCTAACCTTACTCCATGAGTAACTCTTGGATTCGCACCAATGTAAATATTTACGCCATATCTTATGGTAAATTTTTCTGGTAACAGGCTTCCTAGCCTGTATTAAGGTATCAATAACCGACTCCGAGAAGCCACGCTTTGATAGAATCAAGCGTTCAATCTCCATGCAGTCAGCCTCAGAGAAATTAGATTTGGATGTTTGAAAGGACCCTGAATTAGAAGGTCCTGTCTCAGAGGCAGAGACCACGGTGGACAGGACGACATGTCCACTAGGTCTGCATACCAGGTCCTGCGTGGCCACGCAGGCGCTATCAGAATCACCGAAGCTCTCTCCTGTTTGATCTTGGCAATCAAACGAGGAAGCATCGGGAATGGTGGAAACACATAAGCCATGTTGAAGACCCAAGGGGCTGTCAGAGCATCTATCAGCACCGCTCCCGGGTCCCTGGACCTGGATCCGTAACAAGGAAGCTTGGCGTTCTGACGAGACGCCATGAGATCCAGATCTGGTTTGCCCCAAAGACAAATCAGTTGAGCAAAGACCTCCGGATGAAGCTCCCACTCCCCCCGGATGAAAAGTCTGGCGACTTAGAAAATCCGCCTCCCAGTTCTCCACGCCTGGGATGTAGATCGCTGACAGGTGGCAAGAGTGAGACTCTGCCCAGCGAATTATCTTTGAGACTTCCAACATCGCTAGGGAACTTCTGGTTCCCCCTTGATGGTTGATGTAAGCCGCAGTCGTGATGTTGTCCGACTGAAATCTGATGAACCTCAGTGTTGCTAACTGAGGCCAAGCTAGGAGAGCATTGAATATTGCTCTTAACTCCAGAATATTTATTGGGAGGCGTTTCTCCTCCTGAGTCCATAATCCCTGAGCTTTCAGGGAATTCCAGACTGCTCCCCAGCCTAGAAGGCTGGCGTCTGTTGTTACAATCGTCCAATCTGGCCTGCGAAAGGTCATTCCCTTGGACAGATGTGGCCGAGAAAGCCACCATAGAAGAGAATCTCTGGTCTCTTGATCCAGATTTAGTAGGGGGGACAAATCTGAGTAATCCCCGTTCCACTGACTTAGCATGCACAATTGCAGCGGTCTGAGATGCAGGCGCGCAAATGGTACTATGTCCATTGCCGCTACCATTAAGCCGATTACTTCCATGCACTGAGCTACTGACGGGTGTGGAATGGAGTGAAGGACACGGCAAGCATTTAGAAGTTTTAATAACCTGGCCTCTGTCAGGTAAATTTTCATCTCTACAGAATCTATAAGAGTCCCTAGAAAGGGAACTCTTGTAAGTGGTAATAGAGAACTCTTTTCCACGTTCACCTTCCACCCATGCGACCTCAGAAATGCCAGAACTATCTCTGTATGAGACTTGGCAGTTTGAAAACTTGACGCTTGTATCAGAATGTCGTCTAGGTCACCGCTATGCCTCGCGGTCTTAGTACCGCCAGAAGTGATCCTAGAATTTTTGTAAAGATTCTTGGAGCCGTAGCTAATCCGAAGGGAAGAGCTACAAACTGGTAATGCCTGTCTAGGAAGGCAAATCTCAGATACCGGTAATGGTCCTTGTGAATCGGTATGTGAAGGTAGGCATCCTTTAGATCCACTGTGGTCATGTACTGACCCTCTTGGATCATGGGAAGGATGGTTCGAATAGTTTCCATTTTGAATGATGGAACTCTTAGAAATTTGTTTAGGATTTTTAAGTCCAAGATTGGCCTGAAGGTTCCCTCTTTCTTGGGAACCACAAATAGGTTTGAATAGAATCCCTGCCCGTGTTCCGTCCGCGGAAGTGGGTGGATTACCCCCATTAGTAAGAGGTCTTGTACACAGCGTAGAAACGCCTCTTTCTTTATTTGGTTTGCTGATAACCTTGAAAGATGAAATCTCCCCGTGGAGGAGAAGTTTTGAAGTCCAGGAGATATCCCTGAGATATGATCTTTTTAGTTAGGCTGCAAGAGAATGACTGAGTATGATATGTGAGGGGAGGAGCTATATAGCAGCTCTGCTGGGGAATTCACTTGCAGTTTCCTGTTAGGAAGAGATATATTCCATAAGTAATGGATGACCCGTGGACTGACTACACTTAACAGGAGAAAGAGCTAAATTCCATTCTAAGGGCCATGCACAACCAAATGCCCTTTTCAGGGCAATTTGTAGAGTAGGTTTCTTTTTTGGGGGGCGTTACTTGTAGAATGGGATAGAGGTTTTTTTATTTGAAAAAGAGCTAAGTCTCTTTAGGGCAATGCCCTACAAAAACCCCCTTTAAGAGCTATTGCTATAGTTTACTGTTAGTATAGATTTGGGGTGTATTTTTTAAGTGGGGCTTTAGTTTTAGAATAGGCATACTTTTCTCTAATGGGAGCTTTTTTTCTGTAATGTTAGGTTATTTTTGGGGGATAACTTATGGGGAGTTAGGTTAAGGGGGGGTCAGATGTTAGTGGGTATTTTGTGATGGGGTTGTGGAACTTTATGGGTTAATAGTGTAGTGGGGCTGTTTGCTATGTGGGGATATAGCAGTTTAGGGGTTAATAGTGTAGAGGGGTAGTTTGCAATGTGGGGGTGGGGCAGTTTAGGGGTTAATAGAGTAGAGGGGTAGTTTGTGATGTGGGGTTGGGGCAGTTTAGGAGTTAATAGAGTAGTTTAGTGCAACTGTTTCCTCAGGCTAAACTCTTTACGCTACCTTTTCAGGTTTTGTAAAAAGTCTGAGCATTAAATGCAATTGCGTTCAATCGATCGCATTTACTTTCAACTTGTAATATGAGAAAATATTGGCGCTCAACGCCGCCCATAGAAAATATGTGGAGCGTAAATTACCGCAAGTTCGAGCAAATTAATTCTCAGTAATTTAAACAGCGCTTCTCTTGTAATATGGATTTGAGCGTAAAGAACACCGCAAGTTTACGCTCCTCTCACTAACGATAGCGCGCCACTCGTAATCTGGCCCATAATACTTACTAATCTTATAAAGCCACATACATGTAAATATCTTAATATTATTATTATTATAATAAATTATACAAACAGAGTTTTATATAGCCCTCTTTAAACCTACACTCCTGACTTCCATAATAATGCTTCAATGTGGTCAACTAAAATGATATATTCTGGTCTAAGCTAACATACATTCCCTTGATGTAATTAGACTGATACATTTTTTGAAAATAAGATGATAAACAGCCATAAACTACTTTAATACTTGCTGGATTTATTACACTGTTCTTAACCCCTGGTACGTCCCTTTAAACCCTCTGTTTTTGCTGGATTTAACCCCTGTGTGTCACTTTAACCCACAGTCTACTCCTATAATCTGTTCTTATCCTGTCCCCAGCATGTGAATCTCTTTATTCTCTAACTTTGCTTAACTAATTAATTAATAAATTAATTAATCCCCAAACAATTTCCTTTCTTGAATCTATTCCTCTGATCTTGTTGCAATTCTTAGTCTGCTCCCCTGGGTGTAACTTATCTCCCATCAATTAACTTTAGTAATCTCAGCTGTCTGTAAAAGCCTTATAAATTTAAGACCAGTTAGAGGAGAGCGTTTGCTGGGGTCTGAGCGTTTGCAGAGTATTCCATCTCTCTAAGCTCCCATAAATCAGTGTTTTTCAACTAGTGTGCCGTGAGAGATCCTCAGGTGTGCCGCAGCAGACTGACAACAGTGCGGGGTGTCCCTCTTTCAAATTTTGAAATATTGGGAGGTATGTGACAGGCTCATCAGGCATCATTTACAACCATGACATTGACATTCATTCACAGATAATCATTATGATTGTTTGTGAATGAATGTCATTATGTCATGTATAGTTTGTAGGAGGCATGGCATGACAGCACAGTACAGTGTGTATATATATATATATATACTGTATTATATATCCTGTGTTAGGCTACAATGTATGATTTTGTAAAGTTTTGGGATGGTGGTGTGCCACAAGATTTTTTAATGTAAAAAAGTGAGGGCTGCCTCTTATCACAGGCTTTTTAAATCTCTTTTCAACACAAAGAGACAGAAAGTACACGTGGGCCAAATCAGTGCTATAGGTAGCGTAGCTCCAAGGTGCAGGATACCAGCAGACCAGGAGTGCACACCAGCTGACTAGGTGTACACACAGGAGACCAGGATAAGGGATTAGTACCCTATAGGTAGCGTAGCACCAAGGTGCAGGATACCAGCAGACCAGGAGTGCACACCAGCTGACTAGGGGTACACACAGGAGACCAGGATAAGGGATTAGTACCCTATAGGTAGCGTAGCACCAAGGTGCAGGATACCAGCAGACCAGGAGTGCACACCAGCTGACTAGGTGTACACACAGGAGACCAGGATAAGGGATTAGTACCCTATAGGTAGCGTAGCACCAAGGTGCAGGATACCAGCAGACCAGGAGTGCACACCAGCTGACTAGGGGTACACACAGGAGACCAGGATAAGGGATTAGTACCCTATAGGTAGCGTAGCACCAAGGTGCAGGATACCAGCAGACCAGGAGTGCACACCAGCTGACTAGGGGTACACACAGGAGACAAGGATAAGGGATTAGTACCCTATAGGTAGCGTAGCTCCAAGGTGCAGGATACCAGCAGACCAGGAGTGCACACCAGCTGACTAGGTGTACACACAGGAGACCAGGATAAGGGATTAGTACCCTATAGGTAGCGTAGCACCAAGGTGCAGGATACCAGCAGACCAGGAGTGCACACCAGCTGACTAGGGGTACACACAGGAGACAAGGATAAGGGATTAGTACCCTATAGGTAGCGTAGCTCCAAGGTGCAGGATACCAGCAGACCAGGAGTGCACACCAGCTGACTAGGTGTACACACAGGAGACCAGGATAAGGGATTAGTACCCTATAGGTAGCATAGCTCCAAGAGATACTGAACACTGAGAGTTTTTAAAAACATAAAATAGTTTTATTTAAAACCTGTTTAAAAAACAACTCATATTTGTGCCAGTCAAAACGTGAGCAAGTGGGTAGAAACAATGCAACGCATTTCTCAGTACAAACTGTTTCATCAGGCATGTTTAACACATATTTCTCTGTCCTTTAAATAGGACTACGCTACCAACCGGTCTAATAATCCCTCCCCTCTCCTAACAAGTCTCCTAAACAATGGGGACCCTTTGTTTTTACACACCCTCCTTGCTGCATCGATGTTTATTAAAGTTGTAACCTATATTTATTTGATCGTTTGTAGTGCACAAGTAAGGTGCTCACAGTGTCCTCAATATATATAAAAAGTGGAGCGTTCACAATGTTTAAACATTAAGCATATTTCAAACTGTCTTTACCAAACATTAATGTAATTAACGGGCCCAAAAACTTCACCCTGATTGGTAAATACCAATGTCAATCAAATTACGTCAAAGGCGATATCCATACAGGCCTTTTAACTAAAATCGTGAGGCCTGTTCATCAGAATACCATCATGGCGTTGACGCCACCGCCCACTTTTGTGACCAATCACATGAATGGGGAGTTATTTTAGTAATAGAAGCTACGGGGGACTCCACCTATCATTACGTGATGGGTTATAACTAATGCTGACAATATTTACGTCACTTAAATACCTACATATTATGTGTTATGGTCAGTGTATAGTTAGACTTGTAGTTTTAGTTGTATCCAGCGCTAGAATTATCAGTGTAACACTCATTGCCCATATTTTTATCGCAACTCAGTAATATATTTCTCACTATGTGAGGATTCCCATATGTGTTAACATTCCCTACAGCCAATTCTGTAGAATTAGGCGTAACTGCAGCTCCCTAGAAAAATATAATGAACAATCAGAGATATTGAAAGAGAGATTTAGGGAAAAGGGTTATCCCCTTGAGCTCATAGAAAATGGTTGTAATAGAGAAAGATCTTTGGATAGAGGAGAACTTTTAACCTCCGGAAAAAAACACAAAAAGGAGCATAAGACAAAAAACTTAGAGGGACAACCCTTATTTGTTACTCAGTAAAACTCGAACCAAAAGGCTGTTAGTAAGATTCTAAAGAAACATTGGCCGATACTGCTAAAGGATCCCATTCTAAAGAAAATACTAGCCCCACAACCTAGAGTAGTATATAGGAGGGCACCAACCCTAAAACAAAAATTAGCACCAAGCAAAGTGGTGATGTCCAGGAAATTTAGTAAAAATAAAAAGAACAACAACAATCTAATTCTACAGAGAAATCCAACAAACAAGGGCACTTTAAAATGTGGTAAAAGAGGTTGCCACATGTGTAAATATATAACACATGGGACAACCTCTTTAACCTCATACACTACAGGCGAACAATTCCATATTTTGGGACGTTTGTCTTGTGATTCCTGCTACGTCATATATGCGCTCACGTGTAAATGTGGGGTGCAATATATAGGATGCGCCTGCAGAAAAATTAGAGTAAGATGGGGCGAGCATTTGAGAAATGTGTTAAGAAAATCACCAAAACACAGTGTTTCAAGACATTGTTGTCAAGAACATACCCCAGGGAAATGTCAGTTACAAATTACTCCACTAGAAAGTATTCCCTTCAGTCACCATCACAATAGGTTCATACAATTGAGACAAAGGGAACCCTATTGGATTTTTAGATTTCAGACTTTATTTCCAATGGGGCTAAATGAAGTTATAGATTCTGCTGCCTTTGTTTAAAAATCTGTGAGTGTTATAGGTATTGGGACCATTATATAGATTGCATTTGTATGTGTTTACATCTTGCTAATTAGATAAACCGTTAGAGAGATATATATGTTTTATATATATTGGGGGTCCCTCCCATCTTCCCATTAGATACACGTTTTGTACACCTGAGTTTTTTTGTTTGCCCATATTGCTGTAATAAGAATTGGATTCTTGACAATAATTATTATTATTTACATAGTTTTATATTATTCATATCTATTCTGATACATTTGTTTTAATGAACTTTTTATAAACTGAACAACCCGGGTTGCCCATCACACTCCTATTGGAACCTTCAAAATCCTGCGTGCATCTAGCACTAAGTGCAGGATCCTTCTACAAATATCGTGACTTCATAAAAGTTTTCATCTCATCATTTAAAAGAATTTGTCTGTCTTTTAACAATCCCAGCCAATCCTACCCGAGATACCAAGCTGTGACGTCAGACGCCAGGATACATGCGGCGCTGATCAGTTACCAGGTGAGAAGGGGATTCGGACGCTGCAGACGGGTTTGGAGAATAACAGGTACTGAGAAAATATTGTATAGTAACCTGTCTCACCCGGAGAAAATACTTATCTAGAAATAACTTTTTTAACATCGGCTAAAGTGCTCATGCAAATTTGAACTGCACCTCTGTTATTATCTACCTGAATATAGCAGGATATACAAACACCAATTACTTGCCTATACGTTCAAAGAGACGGACACTTGCATAAATTTGTGTATGGGGCAGCATATGTAAACACTATTAAAGTGTTAAATAATCTATGTATGTTTTTATATCTGAGAATTTTATATAACAAGGGAGACGTCCCTTTAAATTGATGTTTTTAGTATAACTAGTGTATTGTTTATATGCATTTTTATAAAATATATTTTCCACTCACAGTGACTACATAATTTCTTTATTATTTCACCAAGTGCTATAAAAATAGTAATATAGTAATGAACACTATTTAGTTTTATCTAGTAATTCACATCCTTATATCGCTCACTTATCTTTCATTGATATATATCTATCAAATTTTAAGTATACCTTTAGCTATAAGTAGCGCACCTATCACTCCCAATCACACAAAAGCTAAATACTTACCTGTAAAATAAACCCTAATATAGCTACAATATAAATTATAATTATATTATAGCTATTTTAGGATTTATATTTATTTTACAGGTAACTTTGTATTTATTTTAACCAGGTACAATAGCTATTAAATAGTTAAGAACTATTTAATAGCTAAAATAGTTAAAATAATTTCAAAATTACCTGTAAAATAAATCCTAACCTAAGTTACAATTAAACCTAACACTACCCTATCAATAAATAAATTAAATACAATTCCTACAAATAAATACAATTAAATAAACTAACTAAAGTACAAAAAATAAAAAAGAACTAAGTTACAAAAAATAATAAAATATTTACAAACATTAGAAAAATATTACAACAATTTTAAACTAATTACACCTACTCTAAGCCCCCTAATAAAATTACAAAGCCCCCCAAAATAAAAAAATGCCCTACCCTATTCTAAATTAAAAAAGTTCAAAGCTCTTTTACCTTACCAGCCCTGAACAGGGCCCTTTGCGGGGCATGCCCCAAGAAATTCAGCTCTTTTGCCTGTAAAAAAACACATACAATACCCCCCCCAAAATTACAACCCACCACCCACATACCCCTAATCTAACCCAAACCCCCCTTAAATAAACCTAACACTAAGCCCCTGAAGATCTTCCTACCTTATCTTCACCTCACCGGGTATCACCGATCGGTCCTGGCTCCAAAATCTTCATCCAACCCAAGCGGGGGCTGGCGATCCATAATCCTGCAGCTGAAGAGGTCCAGAAGAGGCTCCAAAGTCTTCATCCTATCCGGGAAGAAGAGGCGATCCAGACCGGCAACCATCTTGATCCAAGCGGCATCTTCTATCTTCATCCGATGAGGAACGGCTCCATCGTGAAGACCTCAAGCGCGGATCAATCTTCTTCCGACGACGTCCAACTGAAGAATGACGGTTCCTTTAAGGGACGTCATCCAAGATGGCGTCCCTCGAATTCCGATTGGCTGATAGGATTCTATCAGCCAATCGGAATTAAGGTAGGAAAATTCTGATTGGCTGATGGAATCAGAATCAAGAATCAGAATCAAGTTGTAGTTATTTGTAGGTATTGTATTTAATTAATGTATTGATAGTGTAGTGTTAGGTTTAATTGTAGATAATTGTAGGTAGTTTAATTTATTTATTTATTGATAGTGTAGTGGTAGGTTTAATTGTAACTTAGGTTAGGATTTATTTTACAGGTAATTTTGTAATTATTTTAACTATTTTAGCTATTAAATAGTTCTTAACTATTTAATAGCTATTGTACCTGGTTAAAATAAATACAAAGTTACCTGTAAAATAAATATAAATCCTAAAATAGCTATAATATAATTATAATTTATATTGTAGCTATATTAGGGTTTATTTTACAGGTAAGTATTTAGCTTTAAATAGGAATAATTTATTTAATAAGAGTTAATTTATTTCGTTAGATTTAAATTATATTTAATTTAGGGGGGTGTTAGGGTTAAAGTTAGAATTAGCTTTAGGGGTTAATACATTTATTAGAGTAGCGGTGAGCTCCTGTCGGCAGATTAGGGGTTAATACTTGAAGTTAGGTGTCGGCAATGTTAGGGAGGGCATATAAGGGGTTAATACTATTTATTATAGGGTTATTGAGGCGGGAGTGAGGCGGATTAGGGGTTAATACATTTATCATAGTAGAGCTCAGGTCCGCTCGGCAGATTAGGGGTTAATAAGTGTAGTTAGGTGGAGGCGACGTTGGGGGCGGCAGATTAGGGGTTAATAAATATAATATAGGGGTCGGCGATGTTAGGGCAGCAGATTAGGGGTACATAGGGATAATGTAGGTGGCGGGGGTGTACGGAGCGGCAGATTAGGGGTTAAAAATAATATGCAGGGGTCAGCGATAGCAGGGGCGGCAGATTAGGGGTTAATAAGTGTAAGGTTAGGGGTGTTTAGACTCGGGGTACATGTTAGAGTGTTAGGTGCAAACGTAGGAAGTGTTTCCACATAGAAAACAATGGGGCTGCGTTAGGAGCAGAACGCGGCTTTTTTGCAGGTGTTAGGTTTTTTTTCAGCTCAAACTGCCCCATTGTTTTCTATGGGGGAATCGTGCACAAGCACGTTTTTGAAGCTGGCCGCGTCCGTAAGCACCGCTGGTATCGAGAGTTGAAGTTGCGGTAAATATGCTATACGCTCCTTTTTTGGAGCCTAACACAGCCATTCTGTGAACTCTAAATACCAGCAGTATTTAAAAGGTGCGGCCAGAAAAAAGCCAGCGTAGCTAACGCACCCCTTTGGCCGCAGAACTCTAAATCTAGGCGTTAGAAAGCTCCTTCATATAAAACTATGTCACATATGGGAATCCTCACATAGTGAGAAACATATTACTGAGTTGCGATAAAAATATGGGCAATAAGTGTATTATACTTTGAGATCCAGTAAAAATATGGGCAATCAGTGTTACACTGATAATTCTAGCACAGGATACAACTAAAACTACAAGTCTAACTATACACTGACCATAACACATAATATGAAGAATTTAGGTATTTAAGTGACGTAAACATCGTCAGCCTTAGTTATAACCCATCACGTAATGATAGGTGGAGTCCCCCGTAGCTTCTATTACTAGAATAACTCCCCATTCATGTGATTGGTCACAAAAGTGGGTGGTGTCGTCGACGCCATGATGGTATTCTGATGAACAGGCCTCACGATTTTAGTTAAAAGGCCTGTATGGATATCGCCTTTGACGTAATTTGATTGACATTAGTATTTACCAATCAGGGTGAAGTTTTTGGGCCAGTTGATTACATTAATGTTTGGTAAAGACAGTTTGAAATATGCTTAATGTTTAAACATTGTGAACGCTCCACTTTTTATATATATTGAGGACGCTGTGAGCACCTTACTTGTGCACTACAAACGATCAAATAAATATAGGTTACAACTTTAATTAACATCGATGCAGCAAGGTGTGTGTGTAAAAACGAAGGGTCCCCATTGGTTAGGAGACTTGTTAGGAGAGGGGAGGGATTATTAGACCGGTTGGTAGCGTAGTCCTATTTAAGGACAGAGAAATATGTGTTAAACATGCCTGATAAAACAGTTTTTACTGAGAAATGCGTTGCATTGTTTCTACCCACTTGCTCAAGTTTTGACTGGCACAAATATGAGTTGTTTTTTAAACAGGTTTTAAATAAAACTATTTTATGTTTTTAAAAACTCTCAGTGTTCAGTATTTCTTGGAGCTACACTACCTATAGGGTACTAATCCCTTATCCTGGTCTCCTGTGTGTACACCTAGTCAGCTGGTGTGCACTCCTGGTCTGCTGGTATCCTGCACCTTGGAGCTACGCTACCTATAGGGTACTAATCCCTTATCCTGGTCTCCTGTGTGTACACCTAGTCAGCTTGGTGTGCACTCCTGGTCTGCTGGTATCCTGCACCTTGGAGCTACGCTACCTATAGGGTACTAATTCCTTATCCTGGTCTCCTGTGTGTACACCTAGTCAGCTGGTGTGCACTCCTGGTCTGCTGGTATCCTGCACCTTGGAGCTGCCTCTTGGGAATTGATCAGCTAGCTGGACTGCTGCAGAAATCCAGCCTGTCTCTATGGGCATGATTGAAGTGAGTACCCTGCACACATTTCCTTCTTTGATCTCCTAAGATGCACCATTGGCGCCTCTTTCCATTTGCTTTTTCTATAATAGTGTACCTTTAAGTGGCAGCACTAAGAATTAGACAAGATTTGAAGAAGATTTGAGGCAATCTAAATATTTTCACTTCAAAAACAGAATTTCTGTTTACCTGATAAATTTCTTTCTCCTACGGTGTATCCGGTCCACGGCTTCATCCTTACTTGTGGGATATTCTCAATCCCTACAGGAAGTGGCAAAGAGAGCACACAGCAGAGCTGTCCATATAGCTCCCCTTAGGCTCCGCCCCCCCAGTCATTCGACCGAGGGTTAGGAGAAAAAGGAGAACCATAGGGTGCAGTGGTGACTGTTGTTTACAAAAATAAATTTAAACCTGACCAAAATGCCAGGGTGGGCTGTGGACCGGATACACCGTAGGAGAAAGAAATTTATCAGGTAAACATAAATTCTGTTTTCTCCTACATTGGTGTATCCGGTCCACGGCTTCATCCTTACTTGTGGGAACCAATACCAAAGCTTTAGGACACGGATGAAGGGAGGGAACAAGTCAGGTAACCTAAACGGAAGGCACCACTGCTTGCAAAATCTTTCTCCCAAAAATAGCCTCCGAAGAAGCAAAAGTATCGAATTTGTAAAATTTGGTAAATGTATGCAGTGAAGACCAAGTCACTGCCTTACAGATCTGTTCAACAGAAGCCTCATTCTTGAAAGCCCATGTGGAAGCCACAGCTCTAGTAGAGTGAGCTGTAATTCGTTCAGGAGGCTGCCTTCCAGCAGTCTCATAAGTCAATCGGATGATGCTTTTCAGCCAGAAAGACAGAGAGGTCGCAGTCGCTTTTTGACCTCTCCTCTTGCCAGAATAGACGACAAACAAGGACGATGTTTGTCTGAAGTCTTTAGTTGCTTTTAGATAAAACTTCAAAACACGAACCACATCAAGGTTGTGTAACAGACGTTCCTTGTTAGAAACTGGATTAGGACACAGAGAAGGAACAACTATTTCCTGGTTAATATTCTTATTGGAAACCACTTTTGGAAGAAAACCAGGTTTGGTACGTAAAACGACCTTATCTGTATGGAACACCAGATAGAGTGAATTACGCTGCAAAGCAGACAATTCAGAAACTCTTCTAGCAGAAGAAATAGCTACCAAAAACAAAACTTTCCAAGATAGTAACTTGATATCTATGGAATGTAGAGGTTCAAACGGAACCCCTTGAAGAACTGAAAGAACTAAATTTAGACTCCATGGAGGAGCCACAGGTCTGTAGACAGGCTTGATTCTGACTAAAGCCTGTACAAACGCCTGAACATCTGGCACTGCTGCCAGACGCTTGTGTAACAAAACAGACAGAGCAGATATCTGTCCTTTTAAGGAACTAGCTGACAAACCTTTCTCCAATCCTTCTTGGAGAAAAGATAGTAACCTTGGAATCCTAATCTTACTCCATGAGTAACCCTTGGATTCGCACCAGCAAAGATATTTCCGCCATATCTTATGGTAAATTTTCCTGGTGACAGGCTTTCTAGCCTGGATCAGAGTATCTATAACTGATTCCGAAAACCCACGCTTAGCTAGAATCAAGCGTTCAATCTCCAAGCAGTCAGTTGCAGAGAAACTAGGTTTGGATGTTTGAATGGACCTTGGATTAGAAGGTCCTGCCTCAAAAGGTAGCTTCCATGGTGGAACCGATGACATATTCACCAGGTCTGCATACCAAGTCCTGCGTGGCCACGCAGGAGCTATCAGAATTACTGAAGCCTTCTCCTGTTTGATCCTGGCTACTAGCCGGGGGAGAAGAGGAAACGGTGGAAAGACATAAGCTAGATTGAACGACCAAGGCGCCACTAAGGCATCTACCAATGTCGCCTTGGGATCCCTGGACCCGTAACGTGGAACTTTTGAGTTCTGATGTGACGCCATCAGATCCAGATCTGGAAGGCCCCATAGTTGAGTTAACTGGGCAAAAACCTCCGGGTGAAGTTCCCACTCCCCCGGATGGAAAGTCTGACGACTCAGATAATCCGCTTCCCAGTTGTCCACTCCTGGGATGTGAATTGCTGATAGATGGCAGGAGTGATTCTCTGCCCATTTGATGATCTTGAATACCTCCCTCATTGCCAGGGAACTCTTTGTTCCTCCCTGATGATTGATGTAGGCTACAGTCGTCATGTTGTCTGACTGAAATCTGATGAATTTGGCCTCCGCTAGTTGAGGCCAGGCCTGGAGCGCATTGAATATCGCTCTCAATTCCAAAATGTTTATCGGGAGAAGAGATTCTTCCCGAGACCATAGAACCTGAGCTTTCAGGGACTCCCAGACCGCACCCCAGTCTAAGAGGCTGGCGTCGGTCGTGACAATGATCCACTCCGGTCTTCGGAAAATCATTCCCTAAGACAGGTGATCCTGAGACAACCACCAGAGGAGTGAGTCTCTGGTTTTCTGGTCCATTTGTATCTGGGGAGACAAATCTGCATAATCCCCATTCCACTGTTTGAGCATGCACAATTGCAGTGGTCTTAAATGAATTTGAGCAAAAGGAACCACGTCCATTGCCGCAACCATTAGTCCTATTACCTCCATGCACTGAGCTACGGAGGGTTGAGGAATGGCATGAAGACTCGACAAGTGTTCAAAAGTTTTAACTTCCTGACCTCCGTCAGAAAGATCTTCATTTCTACCGAGTCTATTACTGTTCCCAGGAAGGGAACCCTTGTGAACGGGGACAGAGAACTCTTTTCTATGTTCACCTTCCACCAGTGAGACCCTAGAAAGGCTAGAACCATGTCCGTATGAGCCTTTGCTTTGTGAAAGGACGACGCTTGTATTAAGATGTCGTCTAGGTAAGGTGCTACTGCAATGCCCCTCGGTCTTAGCACCGCTAGAAGGGACCCTAGCACCTTTGTGAAAATTCTGGGAGCAGTGGCCAATCCGAAGGGAAGGGCTACGAATTGGTAATGCTTGTCCAGAAAGGCGAACCTCAGGAACTGATGGTGATCTTTGTGGATAGGAATATGCAGGTACGCATCCTTTAAGTCCACGGTAGTCATATATTGACCCTCCTGAATCATTGGTAAAATTGTCCGAATGGTTTCCATTTTGAATGATGGAACTCTGAGGAATTTGTTTAGGATTTTTAAATCCAGGATTAGCCTGAAAGTTCCTTCCTTTTTGGGAACTACAAACAGGTTTGAGTAAAAACCCAGTCCTTGTTCTGCTGTTGGAACTGGGTGTATCACTCCCATTTTTAGAAGGTCTTCTACGCAACGTAAGAATGCCTGTCTCTTTATCTGGTCTAAAGATAAGCGAGACATGTGGAACCTTCCTCTTCATACTGAATCATGCCTAATAAAGCAATCGATTAAGCCCACAATAGTGTCAACCAGCTTTAAGCCCTTAATTTAATCCATCATTTTATACAGAGTCTGAGAAAAATGGCTTACCTATCCCTGAGGGGATTTCTGACAGTCTTCTAGCATTACTTGGTCTTGTTAGAAAAATGACTGATCATACCTGAAGCAGTTAAGCCTGCAAACTGTTCCCCCCAACTGAAGTTCTCCGGTATTCAACAGTCCTGCGTGGGAACAGCAATGGATTTTAGTTACTGGTGCTAAAATCATATTCCTCTCAGCAGAAATCTTCATCACTTTCTGCTTCAGAGTAAATAGTACAAGCCGGCACTATTTTAAAATAACAAACTCTTGATAGAAGAAATAAAAACTACAAATCTAACACCACAAACTCTTTACCCTCCCGTGGAGATGCTACTTGTTTAGAGCGGCAAAGAGAATGACTGGGGGGGCGGAGCCTGAGGGGAGCTATATGGACAGCTCTGCTGTGTGCTCTCTTTGCCACTTCCTGTAGGGATTGAGAATATCCCACAAGTAAGGATGAAGCCGTGGACCGGATACACCAATGTAGGAGAAAACAATATTTTGCACTTAATTTTCTGCTATGTTTTCAGAACTGCTTTTCATGTCTATTCCACAGGCAGGCTCACATGCTCATACCTTACCCTTCTCCACATGCAGTTTATATTGGCCCCTCTCTCCTTTCTTCTCCAATCCTTAGCTCTCTTGAACTACTTTCTATTTTAAAATATATGTCACTAAACTGCACCACCTCCCAGAAATACCCACACTGCTATAAATCTCATTCTCACCTACTCTTACTTTCCATCTTGCTGCTATTAGTATCAGGTGACATCTCTCCAAATCCTGGGCCCACCCTCATTCCCACCATTACCCAATCACGGACTCCTTATAGAAACTTTAATAAAAGCAACACACATAACCTCATTTCCATCCAATGCATCCCATACGCACACACTCCTTTCACTTGCTCACTATGAAACTCTCGTTCTGTCTGCAATAAACTTACAACCATTCACGACTTGTTTATTTCAAATGCTTTCACCATTTTATCAATGCTTTCACCCTTTTAGCAATTACCGAAACCTGGCTATCTTCTTCCGACACAGTTTCCACTGCTGCTCTCACACATGGTGGTCTTCACTTAAGCCATACCCCTAGGCCAGGTGAGAAACGTGGCGGCAGTGTTGGGATCCTGCTCTCCCCCCTTCTGCACTTATAAGTACCTATCTCCAATCCCATCTCTCTCCTTCTCCTCCTTTGAAGTCCACTGTAATCGCCTGTTCTCCCCTCTCTTTCTCAAAGTGGCAGTTATCTATCGCCCTCTTAGACCGACCTCCCAATTCCTTGACAACTTTGCAGCCTGGCTTTCTCACTTTCTCTCTACAATTATACCAACCCTAATTCTTGGGGTCTTCAACATTCCCATTGACAACCCATCTGCCCCTGCTGCTTCTAAATTTCTTTCACTCACATCCTCCTTCGGTCTCTCACAATCCACCCTATTCACCGTTATGGACACTCCATCGACCTGTTATTTTCCTACCTCTGTTCTATATCTGACCTCACCTGTCGCCTTTTTCCAATTTCAGACCATCACCTGGTCACCTATAATATTAATGCAACAGCTAAACCCAGTTCTCCATCCGGCCCCGCACCTGTAGAAATCTACATGCTGTGGATCCGCTCCAATTTTCAAAAATCGTTCAAGAGCTCCTCCCTCACACTTCCACTATAATCTGCCCTGATCTCGCTACAGCCCACTATAACAAAACTCTCTCCTCTGCATTAGACACACTTGCCCCTCCCCAACTGCGCAAAACATCACGCCATCACAACTCTGGCACCCTCAGCAAACAAGCTATTTCTTCCTTACTATCTTCCTCATGCCTCACTACCTGCCTGCTCGACCCTATCCCTTCCCATCTAATACCCTCCCCGTCTTCCACCGTCACTCCTGCTCTTACTCACATTTTCAACCTCTCTCTCTCTCTCTCTACACTGGCTCATTCTGATCTTCTTTCAAACACGCAAAAGTCACTCCCATACTCAAAAAACCCTCCCTCAACCTTCATTCTCCTGAAAGCTGCCGCCCCATATCACTGCTTCCTCTAACATCAAAACTCCTTGAAAAAATAGTTTACAATCGCCTAACCCACTTCCTGTCCACCAACTCCTTGCTTAAGCCCCTGCACTCTGGATTCCAACCCAAACACTCAACTGAGACTGTCCTTACCAAGGTTACTAACGATCTTCTCTCTGCTAAAAATATTGGCCACTACTCTATACCCATCTTACTTTACCTCTCAGCTGCCTCACAGTTGACCACCCCCTCCTCCTACAGACCCTTAGCTCTCTTTTTAGCCTCTATGACATTGCTTTCCTGGATTCACTCCTATCTTTCTCACAGGTCTTTTTCTGTGTCATGTAAACTTATCAACAGTTAGGGCTTCAAATATCACCTCTATGCTGATGACACCCAGATCTACCTCTCCACCCCTGTTCTCTCTCCCTCTGTCCTTTCTCATGTCAGCGACTGCTTATCTGGTATTTCTTCCTGGATCACTTCTCACCACCTAAAGATTAACATGTCCAAGACTGAGCTCCTTCTTATCCCCCCTCAAGCTCTACGCCAACTTCTGACTTCTTTATCCCTGTTGACGGCATCACCATTTCCCCAAGTCTGCTGCCTCGGAGTTACACTTGACTCAAATCTATCCTTCATCCCCCATATCCAATTGCTTTCCACATCCTGCCGCAACCATCTACGCAATATTTCCAAGATTTGCCCTTTTCTGAGCGCTAACACCACAAAGCAAATAATCCACTCCCTTGTTATTTCCCGACTTGACTACTGCAATAACCTACTTACTGGCCTTCCTCTTTCCCGCCTCTCCCCCCTTCAATCCATCCTAAATGCCTCTGCCAGGCTGATCCACCTTTCCCGTCACTCGGTATCTGCTGCACTTCTCTGCGAGTCCTTTCATTGGCAATGGCTCCCCATTCACAGCAGAATTAAACTCAAAATTCTCACCCTTACATACAAAGCTCTCACTAACGCCACTCCCCTGTACCTATCCTCTCTAATAAACAAGTATACTCCAGCCCGCCCACTAAGATCCAACAATGACCTGTTCCTTGCATCCGCAACTATCACCTCTTTTAATGCTAGACTGCAGGACTTCTGTTGTGCAGCACCTACCCTCTGGAACACTCTCCCTCGTGTTGTCAGGCTTTTCCCTAATCTTTCTTCCTTTAAATGCTTTCTGAAGACATTTCTGTTCAGGGAAGCCTACCACCCAACTTAATAATAAATTAATTTCACTTACCTAACATTTCCCTCATCTAACTCTGCATTAACATCTTTCTCAATCTTGCAGTCATCACCTCCTGTTTCTCAACCTCCTACCCTTTTAGATTGTAAATCCCCACGGGAATAGGGCCCTCAATTGCTCCTGTATGTGTTTGTAAATCTTGTCCTGTCACTTACAGGTTTTATATCATTGTTTTATTTAAATGAATTGTTTTCATGGACAGCGCTGCAGAATATGTTGGCGCTTCATAAATAAAGAATAATAATAATGATGATAATCTAAAATGTTATTTCAGCCAATACTTGACCTCACCAAATGTAGGGATTGGTATTATCAAAGTTGGCACCTGCCAGATATTTTTAAATTGTTTCTGAGATGTTTCATTAAGTTGCAAAAAAGGCAACACAGTTTATTATTTCTTTTACAGACTAGAACTGCCAAAGAGACCCTCTGTATGAGATTACAAGTAGGAACTTCATTTTTACTTCCTCCTGGAATTACCAATTTGCCAAGGGACTCCCTTTGTAAGTTCATGGCATTAAGATAAATGATTTTAGCGAGTTGAATTTCTTGGTGGAACTTTGTATTGGCAACATAGAGTTCAGCTGTTTGGTTATGAAATTCTATCTCTCTCTCTACCAAAGGATCTCTGTATTGTTAATAGGTTCCCATCGTAGCCAGACTAACTCCATGTCATCACAAGATTATAGCCGATCCTTTGTATTATGACTGTACAAAGTCTGAATTTGGACTACATGATCCTGATTCATTTAAAAAAAAAATATTAATTTAGAGATTGAGACTTAAAAATGTGTGGATTGCCTTGCAAGATTATGTGCAAACAATCTTTTCTTTTTATGGAACTTGTTTGGCAATAACCATGTGTGACAGACATGTGACAAATGAAAACATGTCACTGCAAACATAGCAAGCATTTACCTAGCAACACTTCAGCAACCCAATGGAAAGTCATGAGTTATTTAAAGCCTGAGTTTGTAACTGGTTACCAAGATAGCAACAGGTCTATTATTGCAAGTAATTACATCACTAATGACTGGATCAATGCAATAGAGCCATAAAATGCAGGGAGGGTTATTGACAGCAATGATCATGAGGTTAGGACATATTGACAACAGGACAAATGCAAAGCAGAGGTTAAACCTTTTGATCAAACTCTAGCAAAAACTGACTGATGCCTAGATATGGGGAACTAAATGTCTATTAACATTGGATGAGTTAAAGGGATATGAAACCCAAAAACGTTCTTTTGTGATTCAGACAGAGCCTACAATTTTAAAAAGTTTACAATTTACTTGTATCATAAAATTTGCTTTGTTTCCATGGTATTCTGTGCGGGAGAGATACTTAAAGGGACATTAAACCCACATTTTTTATTTCATGATTCAGATAGAGAATACCATTTTAAACAACTTTCTAATTTACTTCTATCATCTAATTTGCTTCATTCTCTTGATATTCTTTCCTGAAAAGCATATCTAGATAGGCTCAGTAGCTTCTGATTGGTGGCTGCACATAGATGCCTCGTGTGATTGGCTCACCAATGTGCATTGCTATTTCTTTAACAAAGGATATACAAAGATTGCAGCAAATAAGATAATAGAAGTAAATTGGAATGTTGTTTAAAATTGTATTCTAAATCTGAATCGTGAAAACATTTTTTTGGGTTTAATGGCCCTTTAAGTAGGTGTCTGGAGCACTGCATAGCAGGAAATAGGGCTGCTTGCAAATGGATAACGTTCTTGCAAATAGTGGTCTAGAAATGGGCAGGCTCCTGAGCTTACTGCCCTGCTTTTTAACAAAAGAAAACAAAAGAAAGAAGAAAATTTGATAATAGGAGTAAATTAGATAGCGGTTTAAAACTGCATGCTCTATCTGAACTGAAAGAAACATTTTGGGTTTCATGTCCCTTTAAAGGGACAGTGAAGTCAATTCAGAAAGATCATGCAATTTTAAACAGCTTTCAGATGTATTTCTGTTATCTAATTTGCTTTGTTCTCCTGGCATCATTTGTTGAAAACCATACCTAGGTGGGCTCAGAAGCTGCACTGCACTACTGTGAGCTAGTTGCAGATTGGTGTCTGCACATATTTGCCTCTTGTCATTGTCTCACCCACTGTGTTCAGAGAATGAAGCAAATTGGATAATAGAAGTAAACTGGAAAATTCTTATAAATTGTAATCGCTGTATGAGTCATGAAATAAAAAGTTGGTATTTCGTGTCCCTTTAACAAGTATTGGAGCATTTTTGATTGATACAAATCTACAGTAAATCATTGTATTTTACATGGCTCTCTCACCAATGTGTTCCTACTTTTATCTTTTATGTTAAAGACAGAGAATGCAATTTTATTAGACTTTTACATTTACTTCTATTATCAAATTTGCTTTGTTCTGTGGATACCCTTTGTTGAAGAGTAACCTTCAGCAAAATGTCAAACCGGGGCCCTTAAGTTACAGTCGCAAATGTTAGCAGCACCAGGGCCTATCACCATTTGGCCAAATGTTGTAACCAAGCCGTGTGCATCACAGTTAGTGCTGGCTATTTTGTGAGATGCGTTTGATGTTTTTGTGTGTTTATATGGGGCTTTGCACCCAGGCTTGTCTGTGGTTACCTGGCTGAGTCACTGAAAGCAAATGCAGCTGTCTATGAGTGCTGGCGAGCACCCACAGCTAGGATTTTTTCTGGTGGGTATGGGATGTGGAGAGTGCAGTCCACTCCAACTCCATGTTCTGTACGTCTAGAAAAATTACAAAATTAGCAAAGTCACATTTGTTTGTATCTCAGAGTGTTTGGCTTGAACTTGCATGTGTGACTTTAGGTTACTAACCCAGGTAGGAGCAGGCCTTGACACAGCACCTTGGCCTATCACCATTTGGCCAAATGCTGTAACTAACTCTTTTTTTTGTTTTTAATGTATCTATAAATATCTATCTATATACCTATGTCTATCTATCTATCTATGTATATCTATTTATCTATGCCACTGCAGTATTAGTATTCATGCCAGGGCCAGTGCAATATTAGTATCCATACCAGTGCCAGTGTAATATTAAAAGGGACATGAAACCCAAACATTTTCTTTCATGATTCAGATAAAGAATACAATTTTAGACAACTTTCTAATTTACTTCTATTATCTAATCTGTTGGCGCTCTACAAATAACCGATAATAATAATAATATATTCTCTTGCTATCATTTGTTGAAGAAGCAGCAATGCCCTAATGGTTTCTAACTGAACACATGGGTGAGCCAATCACATTCAATATATATGTGCAGCCACCAATCAACAGCTAGAACCTAGGTTCTCTGCAGCTCATGAACTTGCCTAGATAAACCTTTCAGCAAATGATACCAAGAGAAGGAAGCAAATTAAATAATAGAAGTAAATTGGTCTCAGAAGGAGATGCCTGGTCGCTGGGCTCACTAGATACTATCATCAGCAGATTTTACAGGGGTGATCATTCTATTTCACCTATGTACAAATTACTCTCATCTAAGGACGCAGAGGCTAGGGTGAATAGTCTTCTATGTATTTGGAAATTAGATTTTCCTGAGATTGACCTAGAGTACTTTCAAAATAGCTTTTATAGGGTAAGAAACTATACAAATAATATGGCAATGAGAGAATCCCACTTGAAGTTGCTGAATAGAGCCTATTTGACTCCAAATAGACTGGCTAAATGGAAAGGGGATAGTGTTTGCTATAGATGTAGTTTTCCCGCTGCTGATTTATTCCATCTTTTTAATGCTTGCCCAAAAGCTACTAAATAATGGAAACAAGTAGAATATTGGCTAAACAGATTTTTGCCTGCTAAAATAGTACTCAATCCGCTACATATCTTTTTTCTGGTTCACGAACAGATAAAAATAAAGCTCTGATTAATACAGTAATTCTATTGGTCAGACAAATGATTCTGAGGAAGTGGAAGGATAGACGAGTTCCTACTATAGCCTCTGTTATACGTACTATCCAATATCAAATATTGGTAGAACAATTTGATCCAGGAATATTCGAGGGAAAAAATTTAAATAAATTTCTAGTAAAATGGGATAAAGTAATTCTAGCACAGCCTAGAGAGATTCAACTACAAATATTAAGCTATTTCCGCAAGTCAGCAGATTTTCTACTACTAATATTATCAGATAGGTACCCCGAATTTTGGAGACAGCACCTCCTTTGAGGTAGGGGGACATTATTTATTTAATTACTTATTTATTTAATTTTCTTTCTTTTTTTTTTTTTTCTTCTCTCTTTTTCTTCTTCTTTTGTTGTTTATGTCAGTTTGTTAGGTTTAGGATTAAAATCATTGGGAATAAAATATAAACCCCAGTAGTGTGCATGTAACTGAAGTTAGGCTGAACTGTCAAGATGTATGCAAATTTGCAGGACAATTGTCTAACTGTATTTTATTTGATACTTGGCCCTGCGCGGTGCAAGAGACAAAGAGTTTGTTTTTTTTCTTTTGTTTTTTCTTTGTAACTTTGTACACTACTGGATATAGATAAAATATTAAAAAAAAAAAAAAAAAAAAGAAGTAAATTGGAAAGTTGTTTAAAATCGTATTCTCTATCTGAATCATGAAAGAAACATTTTGGGTTTCATGCCCCTTTAATATCCATGCCAGTGCAGTATTAGTTTATACCCAGTGGTCTCACAGTGCAGCTTAGAACCCCTTAGAAGATAGCAGAGACTTGTGCACATATTGCAATCATGCCTGGAAGCCAAGAGGTTAAATACAGATGTACCGCGTTACTGCTACACACTTGGCTGGCTTACAGCAGGGTCTCATGTTGAACATCAAATTATATAGACTTAGTCATAAACAAAATCTCACGCCAAAAGCTCACTTTGCTAATGCAAGGCAAATTTGCTTTGCTACGTTGGCAAAAGATTGAGTTGGGAAATAGAAGCACAATCCAGAGGGCTGCATACATCCAAATACACCTGTGCCAGGGACAAATATGGGGCATTATTGCTTGGTGTGCTGCATGGATATCTATACCCACTGCCTGATTTACAGAGTGCAACTTGTTTAAAGGGACATGGCATGGTGTGATTGTGCTTTGTTTTTTTGTTCTTTTTTTTATGTTCATGTGCTAAATAAACTAACTTTTTTAAGAGGCCATTGTCAAACAGTAAACAGAGCCCTAGGACTATAAATACACACACTATAACACACATAAACACACTAACACACATACACACACTATAACACATACTACACACATAAACACACACAATACAATATACATAAATACACACATTACACATACACACTACATATATACACACATAAACACACACATTACACACGCTATTCATAAATACACACACGCACACACAGACACTACGGCCTCTAGTTATGAAGCCGTCTACTTTCCTGCATTCGCCGGCCCAATACGCTCGCCTACCATCGCTGCCGCGGACCTGAATAAGTTCGCCAAAGTTATCAAGAAAGCTGTCAAGAAATCGTGCACCAAGTACGGAGCGATGAGCAGCGGACTGTTGTTAACTGACAGTCATCAATCTCGCTGCTCATCGGCTTCTTCGCAGCTTTCTTGCTACCCTGTCACTAAGCACCCACACTAAACTATACTGTTTTACCCCCTAAACCGCCGCTCCCGGAGCCCCCCGCACCTAAATAAAGTTATTACCCCCTAAACCGCCGTTCCTGGACCCCGCCGCAACTCTAATAAATGTATTAACCCCTAAACCGCCGCTCCCGGACCCTGCCGCCGCCTACATTATACCTATTAACCCCTAATCTGCCGCCCCCTATACCGCCGCAACCTATATTAAATGTATTAACCCCTATCCTGCGGATCCCGGACCCCGCCGCAACTAAATAAATTGTTTAACCCCTATCCTGCCCCCCACTACACCGCCGCCACCTACATTAAACTCATTAACCCCTAAACTGCCGCTCCCGGACCCCGCCACAACTAAATTAAATGTTTAACCCCTAAACCGCCACTCCCGGACCTCGCCACCACCCATATTAAACTTATTAACCCCTATCCTGCCCCCCTATACCGCAGCCACCCATATTAAACTTATTAACCCCTAAACCTAAGTCTAACACTAACACTAACACCCCCCTAACTTTAATATTATTTAAATAAATCTAAATAAAAATTACTATTATTAACTAAATTATTCCTATTTAAAACTAAATACTTACCTGTAAAATAAACCCTAAGATAGCTACAATATAACTAATAATTATATTGTAGCTATTTTAGGATTTATTTTTATTTTACAGGCAACTAGATAGAATAGTTATTAAATAGTTATTAACTATTTACTAGCTACCTAGCTAAAATACTTACAAAATTACCTGTAAAATAAATCCTAACCTAAGTTACAATTAAACCTAACACTACACTATCATTAAATTAATTAAATAAATTAACTACAATTACCTAAAATTTAATTCAATTAAATAAACTAAACTAAAGTACAAAAAAAACAACACTAAATTACAGAAAATAAAAAAAGAATTACAAGAAGTTTAAACTAATTATACCTAATCTAAGCCCCCTAATAAAATAAAGCCCCCCAAAATAAAAAAAATGCCCTACCCTATTCTAAATTACAAAGTAATCAGCTATTTTACCAGCCCTTAAAAGGGCTTTTTGCGGGGAATTGCCCCAAAATAATCAGCTCTTTTACCTGTAAAAAAAAAATACAACCCCCCCCAACATTACAACCCACCACCCACATACCCCTACTCTAACCCACCCAACTCCCCCTTAAAAAAACCTAACACTAACCCCCTGAAGATCACCCTACCTTGAGCCGTGTTCACCCAGCCGAGCCGAATTCTTCATCCAAGCGGAGCAAGAAGAGGTCCTCCATCCGGTAGAAGTCTTCATCCAAGCAGGGCAGAAGAGGTCCTCCATCCGGTAGAAGTCTTCATCCAAGCGGTGTCTTCTATCTTCATCCAACCGCGGCTCCATCCTGCAGACCTCCGACGCGGAACATCCTTCTGGCCCGACGACTACCCGACGAATGAAGGTTCCTTTAAGGGACGTCATCCAAGATGGCGTCTCTCGAATTCCGATTGGCTGATAAGATTCTATCAGCCAATCGGAATTAAGGTAGGAAAAATATGATTGGCTGATTCATTCTATTGGCTGTTCCGATCAGCCAATAGAATGCGAGGTCAATCCGATTGGCTGATTGGATCAGCCAATCGGATTTTTCCTACCTTAATTCCGATTGGCTGATAGAATCCTATCAGCCAATCAGAATTCGAGGGACGCTATCTTGGATGACGTCCCTTAAAGGAACCTTCATTCGTCGGGTAGTCGTCAGGCCAGAAGGATGTTCCGTGTCGGAGGTCTGCAGGATGGAGCCGCGGTTGGATGAAGATAGAAGACACCGCTTGGATGAAGACTTCTACCGGATGGAGGACCTCTTCTGCCCCGCTTGGATGAAGACTTCTACCGGATGGAGGACCTCTTCTTGCTCCGCTTGGATGAAGAATTCGGCTCGGCTGGGTGAACACGGCTCAAGGTAGGGTGATCTTCAGGGGGTTAGTGTTAGGTTTTTTTAAGGGGGGTTTGAGTGGATTAGAGTAGGGGTATGTGGGTGGTGGGTTGTAATGTTGGGGGGGTTTGTATTTTTTTTTTACAGGTAAAAGAGCTGATTACTTTGGGGCAATGCCCGGCAAAAAGCCCTTTTAAGGGCTGGTAAAAGAGCCGATTACTTTGTAATTTAGAACAGGGTAGAGCATTTTTTTATTTTGGGGGGCTTTATTATTTTATTAGGGGGCTTAGATTAGGTGTAATTAGTTTAAACTTCTTGTAATTCTTTTTTTATTTTCTGTAATTTAGTGTTTGTTTGTTTTTTTTACTTTAGTTTAGTTTATTTAATTGAATTTAATTTGAGGTAATTGTAGTTAATTTATTTAATTAATTGAATGATAGTGTAGTGTTAGGTTTAATTGTAACTTAGGTTAGGATTTATTTTACAGGTAATTTTGTAAGTATTTTTAAATAAAAGTATTTTTTAAATAAATACAAAGTTGCCTGTAAAATAAAATTAAATCCTAAAATAGCTACAATATAACTATTAGTTATATTGTAGCTATCTTAGGGTTTATTTTATAGGTAAGTATTTAGTTTTAAATAGGAATAATTTAGTTAATAATAGTAATTTTTATTTAGATTTATTTAAATAATATTTAAGTTAGGGGGTGTTAGGGTTAGGGTTAGACTTAGGTTTAGGGGTTAATACGTTTAATAGGTGGTGGTCGCGGTGTAGGGGGCGGCAGATTAGGGGTTAATAGGTATTATGTAGGTGGCGGCGGGGTCCGGGAGCGGCGGTTTAGGGGTTAGTAAGTTTATTTAGTTGCGGCGGGGTCCGGGAGCGGTGGTTTAGGGGTTAATAAGTATAAAGTAGGCGGCGGCGGTGTAGGGGGGACAGATTAGGGGTGTTTAGACTCAGGGTACATGTTAGGGTGTTAGGTGCAGACATCTCCCATAGGAATCAATGGGATATCGGGCAGCAGCGAACATGAGCTCTCGCTGCTGTCAGACTCCCATTGATTCCTATGGGATCCGCCGCCCTGGAAACCAGGTACGCTGGTTTGGAATAGTGGCGAGCGTACCTGGTAGGTATTTGATAACTACCAAAAGTAGTCAGATTGTGCCGAACTTGCGTTCGGAACATCTGTAGTGACGTAACCATCTATCTGTGTCGGACTGAGTCTGGCGGATCGTAGGTTACGTCACTAAATTCTACTTTTGACGGTCTGTAGGGCTTGATAACTATGGTGAATCAGCCTCGCCACAGATACGCTGCAGAATTCCAGCGTATTTGCAGTTGATGGCTTGATAACTAGAGGCCTACATATACACACACACAATACACATAAACACACACATTACACATACACACACACACTACACATACATACACACACACTACACATAAATACACACATTACACATACACACACACACTACACATAAATGCACATACACACACACACTACACAACACACACTACACATAAATACACACACATTACACATACACACACACACACATTACACATACACACACATTACACATACATGACACACACTACACATAAATACACACACATTACACACACATTACACAACACACACTACACATAAATACACACATTACACATACACACACACTACACATAAATACACACACACTACACATAAATACACACACATTACACAACACACTACACATAAATACACACATTACACATACACACACACTACACATAAATATACACACATTACACATACACACTACACACAAATACACACACATTACAGATACACACACATTACACATAAATACACACACATTACACATACACACTACACACACACTACAAATAAATACACACACATTACACATAAATATACACACATTACACATACACACTACACATAAATACACACACATTACACATTACACACACTACACATAAATACACACACATTACACACACTACACACATACACACTACACATAAATACACACACACTACACACATACACACACATTACACACACACATTACACATACACAAACACTACACATAAATACACACACATTACACATACACAAACACTACACATAAATACACACACATTACACATACACAAACACTACACATAAATACACACACATTACACAAACATACACACACTATGGGGGATATTTATCAAAAGTCTGTCGGACCTGATCAGACCTCGCTGAATGCGGAAAGCAATATGCTCTCCGTATTCAGCATTGCACCAGCAGCTCTTGTGAGCTGCTGGTGCAACGCCGCCCCCTGCAGATTTGCCGCCAGCAGGGGGTGTCAATAAACCTGATCATATTGGATCGGGTTGAATTACAGCGATCTCTGTCCGCCTGCTCAGAGCAGGCAGACAGGTTATGGAGCAGCTGTCTTTAGACATAACTGGTGGTTCTGGCAAGCCTGAAGGCTCACCAGAAACACGGGGCTTCAAGCTCAGTACGGAGCTTGATAGATATGCCCCTATACATAAATACACACACACTACACATATACACACACTACACACACTATAAACACACACATTACACACAAATTACATACACATTATAGCACACATACACACACTATATATAAACACACTAAAATTACACACACACGATACATAAACACACACATTACACACAAATTACATACACATAGCACACATACACACACTATACATAAACACACTAAAATTACACACACACGATACATAAACACACACATTACACACAAATTACATACACATAGCACACATACACACACTATACATAAACACACTAAAATTACACACACACGATACATAAACACACACATTACACACAAATTACATACACATAGCACACATACACACACTATACATAAACACACTAAAATTACACACACACACGATACATAAACACACACATTACACACAAATTACATACACATACACACACTATACATAAACACACTAAAATTACACACACACGATACATAAACACACACATTACACACAAATTACATACACATAGCACACATACACACACTATACATAAACACACTAAAATTACACACACACACAATACATAAACACACACATTACACACAAATTACATACACATTATAGCACACATACACACACTATACATACACACTAAAATTACACACGATACATAAACACACATTACACACAAATTACATACACATTATAGCACACATACACACACTATACATAAACACACTAAAATTACACACGATACATAAACACACACATTACACACAAATTACATACACATTATAGCACACATACACACACTATACATAAACACACTAAAATTACACACGATACATAAACAAACACATTACACACAAATTACATATACATTATAGCACACATACACACACTATACATAAACACACTAAAATTACACACATTACACACACTACACACAGACACTACATATATACACATACATTTCACATACACACACACTACACATATACACACATTACACATATACACAAACTATTCACAAACATACACACTACACATACACAATGCATACACACTACAGCACACATACTATGGACAAACACACACTACAAATACACACTACACACATACACATACTATGCACAAACACACACACTACAGACACACTGCACACATACTACACATTTACAGATACACACTACACACATACACACACTGTGCGCGCACACAAACACACTACACATATACACTACACATACACACACTACACATATATACTACACAGCACAAATACACATACTACGCACAAACACTACATATACAAACTACACACACATACAGATAATACACATACACATTATATATACACTGAACACACACACACACACACACTACACATACTACACATAGAGATAATACACATACATATTTTACATACACACACAGATAATACACATACACATTATACATACACTGCACACACACACTACACATACAGATAATACACATACGCATTATACATACACACACACTACACATACACACTTCAGACCATACACACTACACATACAGATAATACACATACACATACATACACTGCACACACACACACTCTATACATACACAGACTACACATACACACTACAGACCATATAGATAATACACATACACATTATACATACACTGCACACACACACTATACATACACACATACACTACAGACCATACACATACACATTATACATACACTGCACACACACACACACACTATACATACACACACTACAGACCATACACACTACACATACATATAATACACAAACACACTATACATACACACACTACACATACACACTACACATGGCTGAAAATTTCCACTCATCTCAGACTTTTAAGAAATTGCAGTGGATAAGTAATAAATTATTATTTCTAGAGAAGATTGTAATAGAGAAATCAGTATTTATGCCATTGTGTTGATGGCTGAGTACATAATATGACATAGCACGCATATATATTAGCTGTAGGACCTTATCTACAGAATACAGACCTGTAGCATGTGTTCTAAGGGGTTACGATAACACACACAAAAACATTTATAATTAACATCACTGAACTTGTTTGAAAACGATTTTTAAGTGTAAAATTGTAAAACAAAATATCAAATTTACAAATTCTTTGGTTAAAGCATATTTTTTCCAACTGTAGAGTAGATCTACCTTATGCAACATTTTTTTTTTTTTAATATATATAATTTTCAAAATCTAATTTTTAAAGCCTTGGATTTTCTGAGTCACAGCTGCTGTCTGGAGCTGTAAAAAAAGACCTTGAAAGCTTTAAGCTGATGAAATGGGAGTTGTTGTGTTGGTACATGGCACGTGACATATGTAAATATTTTAATGACATATTCATACAATATAGAAATCAGCTTTTCATAACTTGTAGCTAAAACAAATGATCGTATTAAATCTGATTTATTAACACTCACTGCACACACATCGGTATATATTTAACTTGGTAAAAAGTGTTGGAGTCTCTATTACTTAGGAACTATGAATTTGAATGATATTTAATTTTACACCAAATGTGCTTATACTGCCCTCACTTGGTAATCCTGATTTTTGCAGTCAGTAAATATATAGTAATAGTGTTCCCCACTGCAAAATATCACCATTCACATGCAAAGTGCATTGCATAGCTTTTTGTGGGGGGTTCCAAATTCAAAGCCATTGAAATGCATTTAAAATCCACATAATAATACCTTTTTCACATAAGCATTTGCAGAGCTCTAAACTCTTCAGTGTATTGGGGTATTATCACAGTTTGGGAGCTTTGGCTTTACTAAGTAATAGCTTTTTAGGGCAAATATCCTGGTTTCCATAGTGAAACAAGATATTTCTGATTTGATACATAAATATCTAATTCCATATTGTACACATTTTTTATTGCAGACGTTTTGGCTAAAATAATCAGACAGAATTCATACAGTTGTATCTTGCTGGTCGAGACATATAAGTAAATATTTCTGGATTAATTAGTATTAAATTGTTCTTTTCCCCAATGAACCTCAGGAACTGTGTAGATAAATAGTTAAATCTTGTGGACAAATCCAAAATTGTCACTTTGGGATGAAATAAATAATATTGCATAAATATACATACATACATTATATATATATATATATATATATATATATATATATATATATATATATATATATATATATATATATATATATATATATATAGTCACTTTAAATTTATCCCAAAAGAAACATTCAAACTGAGGAAAGATTACATTAAGGGCTAGATTTATTAAAGCCCTACGGCTGCAAGTTCTTACAAGAACTTGCTCGCCGTCATTTATCAAGCAGCGGTCACCAGACCGCCGCTTCCCTAGCCTCTTTTTTTAAATGCAAACAAACTGAACTTTTTTTTTTTAAATGCAAACAATTAAATATTGTTTGGTAATGTAATTGTACTTACTATATTTTCAAAAACGTTTTAAAACAATATTTTATCTCTAATTATTACGTCATAATTTCCAGTCCCCTACAACGGGCAGTCTTGAGTACTGTACTCTTCTGCACACATAAATTATCTGGCTGAATTGACATATTCCAACGCATGCACGTTTTAAATCAGTTTCACACGCATGGGCAAAGCGGTAAATGAAGACCGCCGACGTCGGAGATGGAATAAAAAAAAACCAATGTGCATGCGTTAACTTTTGGCACAGCAGAGTGCATGCGTTAGGCTTCATCCATGTACCCGAAAACTGCAGGGAAGCGAGAACCCAGGTTGCCCACCATGATTGGCTAATGCAACTTAGCCTCACGGTGGGTTTGGAAATATATGAGAAAGCGCAAAGTATTTGGTAATTTTTTTTTAATAGATTAATACTGTATAAAAACGAATAGAACATTTTTCTTAATAAAAAGTTAAAAAATATATTTCAGATCACACCTAGGGTTGCTATGTGCCAGTATTCAGCCGGACAGTCCAGTATTTTAGCAGACTGTTCTGTAAAATCTTCATAAAAATATCGGACACTGAAATGCCCGTTTTTTTTTAAGTCCCTGGGTGTAATAGGCCTCCTATACCTCAATGCATTAGAAATATTCAGCAGAAAAAAAAACGAGGAGCAGTCAAGAGAGTCAAATCTCTGTTTACTTCTGTTATTGTCACCCAAAGAGGTACACTTATTGATTTGTATGTCACTGGCAGTCAAGGGATAAAATAACTGCTTAGTTATGAAACATATACATCGTAGGATCAAGAGTTAGGTCTATGGTAGGACTTTGGAGGGCGGACATTGTGTGACTCCACAGACTATCGTATCCAGTCACCTACAGATTGTTGCATATTTTTATTGATAAATGCTGGCATAGGGTTGGCCAGGTGTCCAGTCTATACAAAAATACTGGACACATAAATGTCCCGTATTTTCAAATTCCCAAAAGTGTCTGCTTAATGGCAAATCTGGCTAAAAAATAAGTAATATAGTAAATTTTCTATTATTTGTGTTACAGGTAGCCATTGGGGTGTTAAATCAGTGCTGCGTGTGCTCCTGGCAGTCAAGAGGGTAAAAGTATTACTACTAATGTGTGTTACTGGCAACCAAGCGGATAGAATGATTGCTCAGTTGTGAAAAATATGCATAGTGAGATCAAGGATTGTGCCTAAGGTTGATCTTTTAGGGGGGACATTGTGTGACCCCCAGCTACCTACCATGCACAGTCCACCTATAGGTCGTCTGGTATTTTTATGGAGCACAGATGACAACCCTATATACAGAGGGAAAATAAATAATAAGAATAATTCAGACCGGGGCAGAAAGATTACAGAGCCCTTGTCTCTACAGCTTACAATCTAAGTATATTCGCATTTGCATTAGGGGGAGAGAGTGGAGGAAGGAGAGACTGAGGGCCCGGTTTTTAAAAACCGCCAACATGGAGAGAAATCATCAGATTATACTGAGCACTATGGGTAAGATTTATCATCGCTATGCGCCTAAAAATGCGCACACAAATAAATGCCCTTATTTATCATTCAAAAATGCAATATTGGGCAAGTAAGACTGTAAAATTCTCCGACTCTGTTCCCACTCTCCTTGGAACGCAGGTGCACCAAAAAGGGGTTAAATTAGATAGTTTTAGTTGTATTTCCTATAGTACTCCTCATTAATTCGACTTGTTGCAAATGTTTTATTCCTTTTCTCAAATAGCGGACTGACAGTTCTCATGCAAATGCGTACATTAAAGTCCTCCATAACTACTGTGGGGAACAGCTTTAGAAATCCATTCTCTACCATTAATATATAAAAGGGCACTAAATAATATCTATCGGGGCGGAAAAAGCAATATATAAAAAGAAGAGCTAAAATAGAATAGCAAAATAGTGAAAACAGATCAATTTTCTTCCATGACAGTTTGCTGAAGAGGATCATCAAAGCTTTGAGTGGGGCTATTGGTTCATATACCACTTACATGGAGAAAAGTCGCTTATTTGCATTGATAAAGAAGGTGCAGATACTAATCCGACTGGTGAAATTTACCTTTACATCCTCAGCTCGCCTATGGAGGAGAAGCGCAAAAAAACATATTTTTATATCAATTTGAACCCACAGATGCGCTTTTCTAAAGACGAGAGCTGGACGCTGTGTGGGGCACGCAACTATTGGATGAATCCAGATTCGTCATGGCTCCGCTAAAATAAAGTAGGAGATGCGGGTCGGAGGAACAGCACAATGTAGTATATAAAGTCAATAAAAGTGCCCTTGTTTTTATAATAATTGTATATACTATCCAGCAAATACAAGTTTACAATCACTTTAACATAAAGCATATTAGTGAACTTCCCTTAATTAAAGTGAAGGTAAAGTTTTACCTATCTGTATACACTAATGCATTAGTCATATCTTAAATTACTAAATCGCTAACTTTTTTCCTCCAAAGGATTTTTTAATTATATAATAAATAAGTTTTATTTTTCCCTATCGCTTTGTTCCTGACTCCTCCCAACAGCCATTTCCTTATTTTAGAGACAATGACATATAGAGCGGTCCCACCCGCTCTATACGTGTCACCAAAGCGTGTTCACGAGGATTCAACAAACAATAAAGCCTATTATGTATTACGGCAATTCAATAAAAATATAAATAGTCATGCGCGAAACGGGAGCGCGCTTGTATCGCAAGTACAAATAACTCAACGCATGCGCATATCATCTGGGAGGCGGATGACGTAGATTGACGGCCACCTAACGGACAGAATTTCAATAGGCAGAAACAAAAACGTGACCAGAGATGGAAAAAAAAAAACGGGTTGAATTCGCCAAATCAAAAATTGTGAGTATAAACGGCAAAAAATTACTTTATAATTAGAATTTTACAAACTGATTAATGAAAGTCATATTCAATTAGGGGGGCAGGTGTTATTAAATGGTGAGAGAGTTAACTTTACCTTCACTTTAAATCATTACCAAGGTGAAAATTGCCTTTAAAACAATCCCTGAAGGGTTTCATAATGCTGAACAGGAATCTTGCTAGATCAGAGAGCTTTAAAGAATTGTGTCCTGGGAGTAGAAAGAGAGATGTGTTGTGTGAAGAGGGAGGACACACTTGTGTAGCATGTTGCAGGGTCAATTTCTGAACCCATTATGATGCGTTTCTGCCTCTCAGGGGTCAGTGGAAAACGTAAAAATTTACAGGAAATTGTGGTAAAATAAAGTTCAATGCAAAGTTTTTTTTATGTTGTACTACCCATATAAATCATTTTACAGATAATTCAATTAGAAGTTTATGTCCCTTTAATATGAATGCCACTTTAAAGAAAACAGAAACTAATACCGGTAGCTGTTTTACACCATAGTAAATGTCTTACCCCTGAATTTGTTTTATATCTGTTTGTGGCTCGTTATTTTAGTTATAAAATACATTTACATGCTGAAAGTTCTTATTTATAAAAAAAAAATGTAGCAAAATGCAATTAATTTGTCTATTATTTGGAATAAAAATACATTCGTACCAGGCACGGACGGGGTTCGAACCCGTGATCTTCGGTTTACGAGACCGACGCCTTACCACTTGGCCACCGCGCCTGCGTCCACCATCTTAGCGTAAATCCCATATCTTCCTATGCACTGCACTGTAGCTGCCTCTTGTTTATTTTAACTCTTTCCTCGTCAAATATGGTTTCAGATTCCGTCAAACACTGCTTACTCCGCGTTACAGAATTACACCACTCGACTCTAACTAGTTAATCCAATTTACTTTACTGACGGCGCTTTATTTTTTCCCGCGCATATATTATATTATACATTGATTGACAGCTCCATAGCTCCGCAGCGATATCTCTGCTGTTTCTTAAGCACATTTTTTTTTAAAAAATAATTTCGTTGCGATACTTAATTTAAATGTAATAAAAACTATCACAAATTACTTTTTATTGTATTGTTTACCTTAATGCACAAATATCTATCTCGTGTTAACGGCTAAAAAACAACAACATGGAAGTGTGAGGTGATTTTTTTTTCTCTCTCGTAACAATCCAGAGGCAAATGAAGAGCTCAATGCGTTTCATTCTTTGCATCAACATTTAGACGTTTTAAGATAAAAAAAAAAAAGTACATGGTGTAAAAACCCTATAGTATATATTGTATGATATAATCAATCAGAAATGATGTAAACTATATTCACATCTGGGTTTGTTTATAAGATATACTTTAAATGGTGATATCTGATCTCTGTTCAGGGCCACCCATCAGAGCCCTGGATAAGAGAAAATTGTGCTCCCATTCAGCCCATTGCTCTTATTCCCCTCCCTCTGTGGCACCCCTGTCCCATCATTCAGTGTTTATTTTTATTTATATATATATTACAGGCACCCCAACTCTCCCTGAAGTTCAGGGAGTCTCTCTGATTGTAATAGTGGCTCCCTGATGCCAGCAAATGGAATGCAATCTCCCTGAAACTCCAAGTACCATGATCTAATGTGGCCCAAATCCGGAAAAGAGTTTCTTTAAGGAATGCCTTTAGTTGCTGGGACGTTATAGAACCCTCAAAGCATGCATCAGTAACCAAAAAGCCCACACTGATTCTAATGAAATAAAACACAAATACTACCTTATTTATTGCACGTAATTAAACTTCATATTCTAAAATATTTTACAGGTTGGGATGTCTGATATATATATATATATATATATATATATATATATATATATATATATATACATACGGTGGTCAAGTCCTACAAAAAAAGTGTGGGAACTCACCAAGACTTCCACCCCCACTAACAATCAATATTGTTTAATATAAACACACACACGGTATTGTATGTATATAATCTATACACTTTGGGTAATGAAAGCAAATTAAATCCAATGAAGGGTAGAATGGTGGCCGTTGTGCCTGAGAATCCTCCTCTTTCACAGAGTCTCACCCACTTAAAGGGACACTGAACTCAGATTACTCCTGTCATGACATGCAGGACACAGCAAAGAGGGTACAACATTGTTTTATTGCAGAGCATGGAAATATACATCCGGGAGCATTGATCTCACTTAGAAACTGCGACATAGACTAATGGACCTAAGCCCCGCCCCATCCAGTGACGTCACTTCCCACTCTCATCACATCTTCCCCCTTTTCAAAGGACAAAACATACATTTTTTTTTTTCATTTGTATACAACAAATAACAAGGTATACAAGAAGCATACAACAGTTTTGTATATAATATAACAAATAACAGGTTAAAGAGAATATCTGCATAAACAACATGAATTACATCCTGACTTGAACATCGGGGTAGACTACCCTAGTCCACAGTGACCATGGGATTATTCTGCCCATACTTCCGGTCACTGTTCTAACTAATGTCAATCCCGATATTGACCGGAAGTTTCACCACTCTTCTGCTTGATGTAACTCTACATGAAAAGACATATCCTCGCTGTGATCTTGCTGAGGGGAAGGCACCCCTTTTAAAACAGGGGATCCCACCGGCGGTGGTACTGAGGCATCCAGTTCCAAACTCTCAGGTATAGGCTGAAGATGTTTACGATTTCGACGTGTAACTGTCCCTCCATCAGTAAGGACTACGTAAGACCTTGTTTCTGGAGAGCGTCCAATTACCGTAGCAGGCGTCTTCCATTTCTTCTCATCATCCAGTTTAATTCTGACACTTTGCCCCGCATTCAGCTCCTTGCAAGGGCCTCACAGAATGTCTCCTGTCTAGGAAGAATCAATAGCCCCCTTTTGCCTCTTCGTCCCTCCTAAGGACCTTGTCCCGAAGAATAGAGCTAGTCGGCTGGAAGACACCCACAGAGGGTAAGGTGGTGCAAATCTGCCATCCTAGCATCAGCTGTGCCGGGCTAAACCCGTGGCTTGAATGGGCGTCGCCCTATAGGACAAGAGGGCCAGGTACGGCTCAGATTGCTTCAAAATGATCTTTGTTGTTTGAACTGCCCTTTCAGCCATTCCATTGGCCTGTGGGTAATGTGGACTTGACGTGGAATGTACAAAATCATATTCTCTGCTGAAAGAACTGAACTCTGTGGAAGCGAACTGCATTCCGTTATCACTCACCAACTCCAGTGGTATGCCCCACCGGGCGAACAAGCTCTTGAGACGAGTGATAACGGCTTGACTTGTGATTTCATTCAAAGGTGCAATTTCCACATACCTGGAATAGTAGTCGATCACAACTAGGAACTTTTTCCCGTGCAGTTCGCACAAATCAGCAGCTATTTTCTGCCACGGCCTGCAGGCAGCGGAGTAGAAATCAAGGGCTCCCTTCTCTGAGTAGGCTGGCGTTCTCGGCAAAAGGCACATTTAGACACATGGCTTGCAATGTCGGAACTGATCCCAGGCCACCATACTGCTGTAGTTGGCTGCCCTGTCTCTGCACTTTGTAATGCCTAAGTGGCCATCGTGAATCCTGTTTAACATCTCCTGCCGCATGCTAACAGGAATAACAATGCGGTCCTGGAACAGCACCAACCCATCCTGCTCCGTGAGCTGCAACCTTTCTGACTGGTAAGCACTTAAAGTTATCCAGGCTGCCTGACTCTCGGGTCAACCTTCTTTTATGTACTTTATAACTTCTTGAAGGTCTGTATCTAAATATGTGTCTTTCTTTATTTGTTCTAGCTTCCCTGAAGATATGGATTTGGAGGCCAGAACTGAATCTACATACACTTTCACATCTGATTCCGTTGAAGACTCTTCAGCAGCAGCCAGCGGTAGCCTGGATAGTGTATCTGCCACAACCAGTTGTTTCCCCGGCACATGCACTGCCTGAACGTTGAACCTGAGCAGCCTCATTAGAAGTCTCTGGCATCTTAGGGGTGTTTTGTCAATATCATAGGAGTTGATTAGAGGGACTAGCGGTTTATGGTCAGTCTCCAGACTAAATTTCTCTAAACCCACTAGGTAACGCTGAAAGCGCTCACAGGCCCAAACTGCATCCAGGCACTCTTTCTCACTTTGGGCGTATTTTGACTCAGCAGCCGTCAGTGTACGGGAACAGTAGGCGATGGGCTGTAGTTTGTTTTCATTCAACGGCAGGAGGGCGGCCCTTAACCAATAACTGCTCGCATCAGCACTAACCACAGTCTTTTTGGAAGGGTCGTAGAACCCCAACACTGGGGCAGACCCCAGCAGGGACTTGACCTGCATAAAAGATTCTTCCTGTGAAGGTCCCCAGACCCAGGCACAATCTTTCATTAGCAACTCTGTGATAGGGTGTAGTATTGTGGATAAATCTGGAAGGAACCTGCCCACATAATTTACAAGGCCCAATATTTGTCTCAGCTCATGTACATCAGAAGGACTTTTCATCTATTCAATAGCACAAATTTTCTCGGGGTCTGGCTTGATGCCATCCCCATTAATGATATGCCCAAAGTAACATAACTCAGCTTTCCTAAAATGGCATTTCTCTTTATTTAGCTTCAGCCCGGACTCTCTGATAGTCTGCAGCAGACAGTTCAATCGCTGATCATGTTCCTCCAATGTAGACCCATACACTAAGATGTCATCCATGACGACTGCCATGCCCACGTGGTCTCTTAGGAGAGAACTAATTTCTCTTTGAAAGATTTCAGGAGCAGAGGATATCCCGAAGGGGAGTCTGCAGAAGCAAAACCGACCTACCGGTGTAATGAAGGTAGTTAGTTTGCAGCACTTTGGATCTAGAGGTATCTGCCAGAAGCCACTAGAAGCATCCAATGTAGAGAAGAACTTCGCCCTAGCCAATTTTGGAGCAAAGTCTTCAAGTGTCGGCAGCACATATCTCTCTCTCTTCACCACCTCATTCAGCCTTTTCAAGTCTACGCAGATGCATACCTTCCCGTTTTTCTTCGCAACAGGCACAATGGGGGCACACCAGTCAGTTGCTTCAACGACCTCTTCAATAACTCCCATATTCTTCATACGCAGAAGCTTCTTCTCCACTTGAGGCATGAACGGGAACGGAATTCTACGGGGAGTGGTAATGCTGTATGGGACTGCGTCACCTTTAAGTGATATACGGACTGGATTGCAATTCAGTAGGCTCAATTCACCAAACATATCTTCTGAGATCTCATTCACTCTGGCTACTAGGCCCAATCCACAGGCTGCTTTTCTGCTCAATCACATGCAGCCACATGGTGAATTTCCTTTGCTTCTACTCGCAGCTGGCAAAAAAAATTCCCGGCACAATCAATGCGGCCACCCCACCAGGATTATGGACTTTTGTTGTGACTTTTGCTAGCTGGGGCTGTGGAGGCAGTTTTATGAATACTCCAAGAGACATTACAGTGATGTCTGCTCCTGTGTCAATCTTAAAGGCAACTTTGGCTCCCATTACAGTAAGAGTAACTCTCCAATCATCTTCTGTACCCGGCCGTTCAACAACAGACCCTACAAAGGACACTTCTTGACCCTCCTGGTCGCTATCCACTTGCATCTCCTTAATATATTCAGTCTTACACACCACTTCAAAATGGCCCATCCTGTTACATTTTCTACATCTTTTGTCATTAGCAGGGCATATGACACTCTGATCATGGGCAGGGTTGCACCGTGTGCATCGGGCATGCTGCGCCCATCCACTTCTGGGCCTATCTGTTGCCCTAGGTCTACCGCTCACACTGTGCCTTTCACTAGCAGCTCTCCTGAACTGCTGCACTTCATCCACAATACTCTCAGACCTCAGATCAGCATTTTGCTTTTTCACCAGTTCACTCTGGCGGGCCATCCTAATAGCCCCATCTAATGTTAAATCAGACTCTAACTGTAGCTTCAGTTAGACTTCAGTATCTGCAATTACTATGACTATTCTGTCTCTGATTTGCTCCTCTTTAGCAACACCAAACTCACAGAATTCTGCTAGTTCATACAGGCTGCGCACAAATGACTCCACAGAATCTCCCACACGCTGGGCACGTTTGTGAAAACAAGCCCTCTCATGAATCACATTTCTTTTGGGCACAAAGTCGGCACTGAGTTTATTCATAACTATTTCAAAGTCAAATTCTTCCCCTTCTTGGAAAGTAAAGGCATTGAACACTGGCTCCACATCTTTCCCCATAGAGTATAAAAGAGAATTAACTTGTACTTCACCACTCTCCTTGTCCAGCTTGGAAGCAATCCTGAAGCGCTGAAATCGCTGATGCCATGTAGGCCAAGCTGCAGGCTGAGAGAAGTCAAAAGGCTCAGGTGGGGTAAACTTTAACATCGTCATCAATCAGGAAACAGAAGCCCAGGCAAGAACTTTTGTCACCATGTCATGAGATGCAGGACACAGCAAAGAGGGTACAACATTGTTTTATTGCAGAGCATGGAAATATACATCTGGTAGCATTGATCTCACTTAGTAACTGCGACATAGACTAACGGACCTAAGCCCCGCCCCATCCGGTGACGTCACTTCCCACTCTCATCACAAATCCTATTATCAAATTTTCTTCATTCTCTTGGTATCTTTATTTGAAAAGCAAGAATGTAAGTTTAGATGCCGGCCCATTTTTGGTGAACAACCTGGGCTGTTCCTGCTGATTGGTGGATAAATTCACCCACCAATAAACAAGTGCTGTCTAGGGTACTGAACCAAACATTGACTGGCTCCTTAACTTAGATGCCTTCTTTTTCAAATAAAGATAGCAAGAGAACGAAGAAAAATTGATAATAGGAGTAAATTAGAAAGTTGCTTAAAATTGCATGCTCTATCTGAATCACATTTTTTTGGGTTCAATGTCCCTTTAAGGTGCAATAGTTGTATTTCTGCTGAGAGGAGCTAAATAACCACAGAGCAAGCCACACAGAAATGTAAGCACCATGTGTTTAACACAGTGTGTAGTGATCACATAGCAGGACCACTAACAGGCTTGCATTTAGTGTATTGTAGGAAGTGTTACTGCCCATTACTAGAGGATGTCACTATCCCTCTAATGGTCCAGACTGTGCTCCAGCTCCTTCCACCAGCAGCAGCAGCAGTGTTTACTGAAGTGTTTCTGTTCTTTGTCCAGAGGGAACTTCCCCCTGCAAAAATAGTGCAGGAATTTCGTTACCATGCATTCCCGCCCGACTTTACCCCTGTATATATATATATATATATATATATATATATATATATACAACCAATACTATAAACTTATACCTTTACCCCTGATATTGTGGGACCCTTTAAATCACTGGAGCCCCTGTCCTCTGCACAATGGGTAGCCCTGCCTCCTTTTTTAAGGACAGATTTATCATTTTTAGGATGGACAAGGTTTGCATGCAGCAAATCTATCTGCACAGGAACGCACAAGAGGCATGGCTTGTCAATAACCCGTCTGATCAATCTGCAGTGATTTTAATCCACCACTTATAAGGTGGCAGAGAGGTTTAAGAAAGTAGCTGTTTAAGAAAGCACCTCAATGGCCACTTGTGTGATAAATCTGCCCCTAAGTGCGCAAACTGCAGCCATGAGCTATAATATCCTTATGTTGTCTAGTTAAGTTGCAAAAGGGATATAACGGTCAACACTGAAATGTGCATGAGCGCATTTTAGTTTTTAAACAAACATTCTTGCAAAAATGATCCTGAAAAGAGCTATCACTGTTTCAGAAGCATATGCACATATGTTGTGAGTGCCTTGTGCACTAGCATTCAAACACATCATCTGCTCGGAGAGTCAGCGGTGGCCACTGACATGCTACCCCATGGTTCTTCTAACTTTTTCCCACAAGATCCAGTGCCACGATAATACCACATACCTTTACAACCCTATTTGTATGCTTAGGGCTAGATTTATTAACGCCCTGCGGCTGCAAGTTCTCACAAGAACTTGCTCACCGTCATTTATCAAGCAGCGGTCACCAGACCGCTGCTTCCCTAGCCTCTTGGCCACCTCTAATGTGGCAAAATTCAATCTCCTCGGTCTAGTCAGACCGAGGAGATTGACAGCTCCTGCCCGCGCGTGATTGGCTGTGCGCGGGCAGGGGGCGAGATTGCATGCGAGCGCAAAATTGTGCTCGTGTGCAATGCCGAATACCTGCAGGTATTTTTGCCCCGCCACAGGCGAGCTGAGGCGTACAGGGGCACGTATACGCGCCCCTGTACGCCTCAGCTTTAATAAATCTAGCCCTTAGTCTGAAAATTTCAGAAGTAATATACAAGATAGTTGCAAGTTTTGGCAAAGTGACTAAAATTTGTGCTTACTTTATACCTGATTGTAGTCAAACTTGAAAGTGTTGAAAAATGTAATAATACAAACACTCTCATACAACACACACCACACACATTCTCATAAAACACATACACACTCCCATACAATACTCACACCACACACACTCATATAACACACCACACACTCATATAACACACCACACACTCATATAACACACCACACACTCATATAACACACCACACACTCTCATACAACACACACACGAACACCACACAAACTCTTCTACAACACAGACACACCACGCACACTCATCTACAAAACACACTCATACAACACACACACATATAATACACAGTTTCATATAATACACACACTCATATTTTACACACTTTCATATAACACACGCACAGCACACACACTCTCATACAACACACACACACCACACACACTCATATCCTAAACTGTTCCCCTAACACTGCGCTAACTAGACCACCACTGCAGGGACTAATTTCCACTTTCAATCTCTGGCTGTACCCTGCACCCCTGACTTTATACGAATATATAAAAACAATATTTACAATGAATTATAGTCAGGATGAGCTATACATTAAGCACTCCTTCTCATATAGGAATATTCACTTAATGTGCTTTTAAAATGTTATCAGTAATATCGATTTACAAATACACATATATTTCAGAAAAAATCTTTGAACAAAACATAATGATGAACAATATAATAAAATGCTAACACAAATTGGCTTAAGTAGAATTACATTAAATTAAGTTATGCTGATAATCTCACCTTGATGTCCCTAGGAGTATGGTAAAAGTTATTATGTCTTTGGATTCCTGAATGCAACTCCTCCTGTCTCTAGGTTTGAGAGCGGTGCTGCTTCACTGATCGCAGGACGCTGAAGAGCGCCCAAACAACTGGTAACTGTGAACACAAAAGAAGAACAGAGCGCAACCGCAACTCAAGGTAAAAGTTTTATTATTTCTTCGAGCGCTAAAAACAAATGCACTTACAAGATATTGGAAATATTTAGGCCTTTAGGATTACAAATTCAATGGACCGCAATCACGCTGACAGCTCTCCTCGCTGACAACCGGTATGGCGTTTCTGTAAAGTCCACAGGCACAGGTGTCGATGACCAGCTTATAATGGTACTTGCAACTGCAATTGATATAGATGTCTGCAACAGTGTCCCTTTGTTTTACATAGGTCTACGCGTTTCGTCCTTTTCAACAGGACTTTTTCAAGACTCAGGGCTTATAGTTCAAATTCGCGGGGATCCTTTCTTTAAAACACCAGCTCCAATTCTATAGGCTGGCTTCATTGACTTCTGGGAGGGAATACATGCCAGATATTCTAAGTTCGACTTTTTATGCATGTCAGGTTAGCGAGCGAGCGAAAACAGGTTACTATCAACTTATAATACGAGTGCAACCCGACACGCGCAAAAAAGCTTACTTCTAGTGCAGTTAATACTCGACCGGGAGCGTTAAATAGCGCTCCATTTGTAATCTGGCATACTTACCCATCAGCACACCTGTTAGCACAGGAATTGTCACTGTACATTAGCATGTTGTGATGAGCTCAGCATTAAAAGAAAAAAATCTACAGTTTATAGTTCACAAATGTGCTTTGGTTAGAAGTGCCACATTTTCTAGGAATATTCCATGTTTGGCTTGCCTCAGAGAAGTGAGATTTGAGGGTTTAGAACAGAGATAAAAGATATAAATTATTTCCAGGCACAATGTTTTAGATCTACACATGTGACTATGAAGATAATTATTCCAATTAAACCTGTGCTAAAATTACGCTTAGCTGTGTAACCATTTATGTGTTAAAATGATAGATAATGGCAATAGGCAATTAGAATGCTTGGAGCAACGCAAAAGCTTCAATTTCTCATTTTATAACCTATTTAGTGAGAATGTTTTGTGGTTTGGAACGGAATAAAGAAAAGGGTTACTTTTACGTGTCTTATTTTATTGCAATTTATTGACCTTGACATGGAGACGTTTTATACAGCACATTAGATTATTAAATAAGTTTCCTAAATAGCAAAAAAAAAATTTTGCACAAATATATATATATATATATATATATAAAATAATCGAGAAAGTCACGGAGAGGACACAATTGCTATCTGAGCTTAACCTTATTTACTAATAGGCACATCGGCCAAGTAGAAAATAAATAAAGAACAATGTGGTGCAGATCCTTTAAGATTAAATGTCATGGGAGAGAAGGAGAAATTTCCAGAAATGTAATCCTGGTATTTAAAGACAGGGAATTCAGCACTCTTTTAATAAAGCTCACCACGAAATTTTCAATAATAATATTTGATTTTAATTGTGACAAAGTAGTTCTCCACACCAAGGGAGCACAGCAAAGCAGAAATACTCAGCACCAATATTCATATAAGATGAAAGAAATACATATATGAAATTGAAACCTAGTGATGCTATAATAAATAGGACAGGTGGAGCCTGACCTGTCAGGGGTACACACAAGTGCAACAAAAATACACAGTCAAATAGAACTCAAAAATGTTCAAGTAATCGTCAGTGTGATATTAGCCTGCTACATCCTACTGCACACAGAACCCCTTGTTAATTAGACAAAGAGGTATACCCTGGGCAGAAAAAGAAGTGGGATCTAGTGGGATCTAAATTTGTTGAGTCAAGAGGGACCACTTCAAGTCTAACTACACCCAGCTGCACACAGCACCCCTTGAAATAGAGGTATAACGCTGGGCAGGTATAAATAGGGATCTAAGTAGACAGGTAAGTGGACCATCTGGATATACACATAACAAAACAGGCGTATAATGGATATTAGTACTGTACAATGTTACATGCGTCCTCTACTAAAGCAACATATAAGGCAGCATATAAGGCATTCATGCATATCTTAAATATGGAAACATAGCCAAGATACAGAGTCTTTAAAGCAGAATGCAAGCGGCATGCAGGGAATTGCCGTTAGTAAGCATAGGCACAGCAGTAGCAAAGTCATCTGTGTATGATATTTACAGGCATGCGTATGGTCCTAGATACTGCTCATCCAGATTTGTGTTAGCTAAGCAGGACATGTGCTCATAGCAATATCTGTAGAAATTTTAACTCCACAAGCAAGGATCCCTCGACAGGGAAATTCATCCAAGATGATACTACCCATTGTGATAGCTTGCTATTTTACTCCTTGCGTGTCAGCAAATAAAGTTCATACAACCTGTTTGTTTAGAGTCACTCTATTCTGAGTATCCATCAAGCTCCACGCTTGTTACAGCAGCGAATGCCTTCAGTTCCACCCGATGTCAGTTACTTGAAAGTTGTTCCAGGAACGGTCTCCATAACCGGGACCAAACAGGTGCAGCACTTGCGAGTATCACAAGATCTGGTCGGCTCAACCAATGCCGACGCGTGTTTCACCCGCACGTCTGTAATTCAGACCGGGCTTCGTCAGGGCGTTATCTTCTCTCCCATGACATATATATATATATATATATATATATATACACATACATACATACATGATTTTATATATATTATTATTATTATTATCGGTTATTTGTAGAGCGCCAACAGATTCCGCAGCGCTATAAACAAAGGGGGAGTACAACAAAACAATTATAGGGTAGAGGACCCTGCCAAGAGTTGCACTGTTGTAATCAGCTCTTAAGAAGGTGATCTACAAACAGCTGGACTCTTAGGCTTACATGCTAAGAGGGTTCAGGGGATTGCAGTGGAGGAGAGGAACTGGTATTAGGAAAGGTTAGCGTAGGTTGTATGCGTCCCTGAACAGTAGAGTCTTTAGGGAGCACTTGAAGCTTTTAAAACTAGAAGAGAGTCTTGTGGAGCGAGGCAGAGAGTTCCACAAGATGGGAGCCAGTCTGGAGAAGTCCTGTAAACGGGAGTGTGATGAGGTGACAAGAGAGGAGGAGAGTAGGAGGTCATGAGCAGAGCGAAGGGGACGGGAGGGAGAGTATCTGGATACAAGGTCTGAGATGTAAGGGGGAGCAGTGCAGTTGAGTGCTTTGTATGTAAGAGTGAGAGTTTTGTGTTTGATCCTAGAGGCAAGAGGAAGCCAGTGAAGGGATTGGCAGAGAGGCGCAGCAGATGAAGAGCGACGTGTAAGGAAGATGAGTCTGGCAGAGGCATTCATTATGGATTGTAAAGGAGCTAGGCGGCAGGCGGGGAGACCAGAGAGGACAGAGTTGCAATAATCAAGACGGGAAAGAATGAGAGAGTGGATTAAAATCTTAGTTGTGTCTTGTGTAAGGAAGTGTCTAATTTTAGAGATGTTTTTAAGGTGGAAGCGGCAGGCTGTAGCCAAGGACTGAATGTGAGGAGTGAAGGAAAGATCTGAGTAACAGGAGTGAAATGTACATTTTAATGAATTAAAGTGCCCCTGTTTTTAATCGAATTTTTAAAAATCGGGCACTTTAGCATAAAAATTTAGATTCACTTTAAGCATGATCCAGTATCTCAAGTTTGTATCGTTTCACAAATAATGGGTAAGTGCCCAAAGCTTTGTAGCGCGAGGTGGGCGTGGCCTTACACATTTTGCGAATTACTCCGCTTCGTCAGAGGCTTGAACAGGAGCGTTAAATAGTGCTCCACTTCTAATCAGGTCCATTATGTATTGCTTTATTTATAGCTTTATATTCTCAGTTGACGATGCTTCTTTTTTATAGCATATATTTCATTAATGATATACTTGGGGTGTTACATGAAATTCAAATCTCTGTAAGATTAGAAGGCATATAAAGAAAACATGTTGGTCTTTTTTAGCATAAAAATTCTGACCATATCCTGCATAGTATAAAATGTGGTTCCCTATTGAATTATTAAAGTATAATTTAAACATGGGATTCCACTGTTCATAATTTAAGATGTCAGGAGAGCATCTTGTTTAAATTACAGATTTCTTGGTTTCTATATTAGCCAAGGAACATATTCCATTGTACGTGATTTTATGTACTATATACAGACCTTCTGAATTCTGTGGTCATTTCATAGCATGTATTGTATATAAGTATATTCCACCACATTACTCACTGTATTTGTTTCAGCTGTTTTTTTTTGTTTTGTTTTTTAATTTCAAGTGGATTTATGGGTTTATAGCATTAGAACCAATTTTACATAAAGATGAAAGGATTTTGTTCATAATCAATGCTTTTGTTTTACAACATGTGTATGTTGTTAAGTGTTTTTGGGTAGGGTGTGTACAACTCTATGGTTAGGATCCCTTTTATACCTATCTAAATGAAATATTCCACCAAATTATTCATGTAACCCTATCTGTGAAGCATAGCCATTTGTCAGCAAGATTACAAGTAGCACGTTTTAAGTTTCCTGTGCGTGATGTGGTCTTTTCACAATCAATTTCCGTTGCACTGGTATTACAAGCCTTGGAAAATCGCGATTGCACACGCGCATTCGCCTTTTTCGCAAAAAATCCTTTCTGCGCTCGAAGACCTGTAGTTAAGTGTTTTGCTCAACATAAAAGGTTCACAGACACTTCAAAAATACATTACAAAGTACACTTACACTCACATTAACACTGTTTAATAGAAATTATTTAAAAAAAAAAAACATTGCACACAAAAGTTATAAGGGCTCAAAGATAGGAGATCTCAGGGGACAGAAAAAAAAAAGCAGACACAGTGATTTTACATTGACTTGCATACACATACATAGAGAAACATGAAAAGATTTTACATTACAATCTTATGCACATTATACAATATCTCAGGGATTTTCAAAGAGATATTCACATATAGATCTCGAGATATCTAGATACATATTTATTCATATACATATCTTGCTATAAATAGATATAACAGTCCAAATATCTTCACACATATATAGAGAAATATTTATTTATAAATAAATAGAACATATTCCATTACTAAAACATTTTCGCAAAATATGAAATATTCGCAATTTTCATGTTCACTTTTCAAGGAGAATACATCATGGGCTTTGCGCCACATATTAGGGTTTTTTTGTTTTTGTTTTTTTCTATTTGTCTTCTCCATTGACTTCTATGGGGAATACGTGAAAGTAGAGGCATAACTAAAAACCACAGGACCCAGGTGCAATAATCTAAGAAGGCCCCCCCCCCCCAAAAAAAAAAGAAAAGTGAATTTGATACATATCTTTTTTTTTTTTTAACATTTAACACAGAAAAAAATGTGAATCAGATTACATGTCTGCAAAAGGAGGTACCCTGTGCCCACAGTCTGTGAGATGGTCTGACCCCCTATTACTGTATATAGTGACACTGTTTAACCCACCAGTACTGTATATAGTGAGTCAGTGACACAGTCTGTAATCTGCCGGTGAGATGGCTGGCCTGACCCTACCCGCCCCAGTATTTTATAAAGTGACCACAGTAGTCTGTGACATGGTCCAGCCCCCCTGTACTGTATATAGTGGTATTGTATAGTGACACTGTTTACCCCCCCCCCCCATGCTGTAGTAACAAGGTCTGTAATTTACTGGTTCCACAAACATACACATACATGCATAAATACACAACCAGTCACATACATACACATACATACACATACATGCATAAATACACAACCAGTCACATACATACACATACATGCATAAATACACAACCAGTCACATACATACACATACATACACACATACACATACACACACACACAGTCACATACATACATACACACACAGTCACATACATACATACACACACATACACATACATACACACACAGTCACATACATACACACACACACACACACACATAAACACCAATGGGTAAAACAGAAACACTAACCCCTGTAGTCAGAGACAGAGACACTAGTGAAGCATCACATCACACTTACATGATATCAGTGCAGGCAGTGGCAGGTCAACGTTTTTTATTGAAGAAGCTGGGCCCCCACCCTCGGGGCCCCGGTCGCAGTTGCGTACTCTGCACCCCTGTAGTTCGGCCCCTGTGTGAATGTGCACGCAATTTTGCGGTTTGCATTACACGGCTTAAAGTGCGTGCAAAATAAGTTATTTTTCAAATTGTAATAGCTGTGCAACCCCCAGAACCATCCAAAAGAAATACAACCATATATAATTTAGAGAGATCCGCCCATGCTTTATTGGTATCAAAACACTGCAAAATGTCAGAATAGGTTCAGGACCTCTCTCTTTGAAATGTGCACCCTACCAGAGGGACGCACCTGCAGATTATTTGTCTGGGTAACTAGGTATCCATTCATTAAAATACAAAGGGCTAGATTACAAGTGTAACGGTATTTTTTTTTTTTTGTGTAAGCAAAAACTCTGCTTGGATTTTCATTTTTTGTGTTCCAAAAAAAACCTATTTTGCACTAGTATTAACCCAAATAGCATAAAAAAAAATTATCTTTGAGCTCTTATAACTTTTTTTCTGCAATATTTATTTTTTATTAGACAGTGTTATTATGAGTGTAACTGTACTTTGTAATATATTTTTGAAGTGGTTTGAGCAACTTTTATTTTTGCAAAACAGTTAACCACAACTCTGAGATCACTGTAAGGATTGAAGCATAAAGGAAAAATTTGCTAGCACAATTGTGATTTCGCCTCACTTGTAGCATCAGCTAAATGAAAATGGCTCTCAAAACTACGACTGCGCTAGCGCAAAACCGTTTGCCCCTCACTTGTAATCTAGCCCAAAATGTAGAATCCTAAATTGCAGAAAACCCTTTCTCTCTTCTAGTCCCTTTCCAATTATAAACGTTTTCTCCTTTTTTCAATCATCCCAATTTTCTTTTTTAGCACCCCAGTTTTTCTGGTATTTTCTTGACCCTTTTATATGTTTGTATGCACGTATCTTTATTTGTGTAGCACATGTACATAGCACTTCACAAGTGTAGTTATCAAGACTGGAGAATATTGGGCCCTGAATAAAACTTTTCGCAAGGACACGATAGAATAAGAGGGGTCTAATATGACACATAAACAGCCGGCTTACTCTACTTGGTGGATTCAGTAATTCTTAACTTTGATATGAAAAGTGTTAACTGATTATTGTTATTGAAGAAAATATATGGAGTTCTGACAGTTTTAGAATCCAGAATATCAAGCTAAGGAAGTTGTTAGAAGCTTAGATATCTTTAGATCACAAAGATACAATTTATTATATTGATATAAGATGGCCTGGTAAGGTTGAATTGCATTTTTATTTCACCTGTGAGTGATTTGTGCACACAGAAATGTTGGTTTCTGTTCACAACTTTAGTGCAGCTTAGCAACCAGGTATCAAGCTCATTGTATCCGGGGGCCACTGGCCAAGTGTTCTTCTCCCATGGGGGCCACTTGAACAGAATGAGTGATCTGGAACTGGATATACTAAAAATTGAAAATGACATTTACCCAAGCAGTAGTGCATGGTGGGACTTGTAGTCCACAATAGATGTACACAGTGTATATTTATCTTGTGAGTGCCAAGTGAAGTGATCATTCTGGAATTGCATAAAAAGTGACATTTATCCAAGCAGTGCATTATGGGAGTCTACACTGAACAATGCATACTTGTCTTTATATTTATCTTGTAAGAGCCTATATAGATCATCAACTTGTTATATACTCTGAGAACCCTAAAAAAATTATGGGGACAAATTAATAATTTACCTAATAAACAAGGGAGAGCCAGATTCAACTATTTTGAGGGCCGATACTTTGAGACCACTGATCTAAGCCATTAAATTAATTAGAAGCTGTGCCGTTTGAATTAGTAAAATTGCTGTATATGTTACAAGAAATTATTTTTTAAAACACAATTGCTTTGTGCAGTTATTATTTAAAAAAATAAATTCTCATATGTTTTATTTTAATACAGGCATTACACACTTTACTTTGGGGACATTTTTAAAATTAACCAGAGGTCTGACCTCTTAATTTTCAGAGCATTAATTGCTACCAAAAGCTTGCGGTAGCAAAAACCAGCCACTTGTAATAGCTGGTTATTTATTGTGCGCCTGTAAAGGGGCTCACGATAAATTAGCGCTCCACTTGTAATCTAGCCCAATATGCTTTCAGGGGATCAGGGCTTTTGAAAAGGTAAAATAAAAAAAATCCTGCTAAAGTCCACTCATACAAAAATTCTGATGGATTGGAAAGCCGCTGTTGTAATATTCAATGCATTGTGTTAGTAGTTGTCAATCTGATAAGCTACTGGGAAATCACATGATAACCAGGTTTTTCTAAAAGATTGAAATAGCTTTGAATACCAAAAACACATGACAGTGTTCTCTGCGTAAGGTAGAAGACCACGGGGCCTATTTATCAAACCGTCAACCGTAAATACGCTGGAATTCTGCAGCGTAATTGTGGCGAGCTTGATTCACCTTATTTATCAAAGCCTACAGACCGGCAAAAGTAGAATTTTGTGACGTAACATACGATCCGCCGGTTTCAGTCCGACACAGATCGATGCTTACGTCACTACAGATGTTCCGAATGCAAATTCGCCACTATCTGACTACTTTTGTTAGTTTCTTTACCACTTGTAGCAAGAAGAGACTTGCTCACAAAAGAATACATATTATAGCACTCTAGGCTTGTGAATGTTGAATACTATATGTAAATAACTGGGTTACAAGATATTGACATATGCTAGTGAATTTAAATTAAAATATAACTTTTAATAATATTTATTAAAATAGGATTTGAAATTAAAAACACACTTAGGCTGCATAAGGTAGTAGATACATATAAATTGAGTATTGTGTGGTTCTGCTTCACTTGTTCCCAACCTCTTTATAACTTTCCAGTATTGTTAGAAGTGGTAGCTCATCTAGTGACTGTTTGGAAAATTTTATTTAGGTTGTCTATTCCATACATAATTTATATTAATTATTACGATGGTAGATTTGTTATATACTTTCCAATTCCACACTTTAAGTTAAAAGGTAACAATGTAGTACGTGGCCTGAGGTAAAAGATAGATAGAATATAGATTGATAGTTATCTGTCCCCTTATCTGATAATGTTATTAGATGTAATTTTAACCCCTTAATGACCACAATGTACCCTGTATGTCACTGGTCGTTAAGGTTTTTTTCTGGACATAATAGCACAAGTCTAGCAAGAACACACTATTAATGCCCTCCCTCCAGCAGGCTTTGTGGAATAGAGCAGTCTCAATGCTGGTGGCAAGACCGCGCTATAAAACAATCAAGTCCCAAAAAAAAGGCCAATGACATACAGGGTACGTCGCTGGTCCTTAAGGGGCTATGTAACTTGTACACCCTAAGATTCTGGTTATCAGATAGATTTGTTAATAGACACACTATTCAATATTGAAATTATTTGCATACACTTTATGATTCAAAGTTTATTTAAAGTTTAGCGGTGTTTTGATATTTCTATCTTTTATGACCCACAATCTGTACTAGGTACTTCCAATATTGTTTGTATGATTCTCCTACCGATTTTAACAGTAGCTGAATTATCTTGTTTTTAATTCTGGAGAGAGACGCTACTTATTCAGTGTTCAGATAGTAGCTAAATAATGTTTGTGCGTGTTAACACTGCTCCTCGCACACTAAGTAGAGAGCGTAGAGGGTGATTGGTCCATGTAATAGACTGGCTAAGCAATCGGCTTGTCAGTGTTAACGTCACTCCTCTCACTCTAAAAGTGTAACGTTATTTGTAGCTTCTAAATGCAACTACTGTTTCTCTCTTTTCAAATCTGCAATGTCGGCAGATTGTTTACTGGTACACATTAAATAATTGTTGCCTGACACGATTCTACAAAATTATGGTTAGAAAGGTCATTGCCTATTAACAAAAGAAGTGCAAACAGTGACTAGATTAGTTTCCCTTCTCTTACGCTCACTCTGAGCATAACAGTTTCGTTTTTAAAGGGTAGCTTGTCAGTTTACAACTGAAAATACAGTATGTTTTGCAAATGCTAAACGTTTTAGTTACAATTGTCAACAGTACTTGCTCTCTTCTTATTACTGGAGGCTTAAAGGTAAATTGTTGTGATGGTGGAAACAGACCACCTGTAACTATATTATTAGCAGTATCGACTACAGTAATTCATATGCAGCTTAAGGCTTGCCTAAAAACACAGGAGCTCCTAGGACTCCTCACCATTTCCCTATCATTCCTGACATGTTGCGCCGTGACCCGGCTTTTTCAAAGGACATTGCGCCGCGGGAAACTTGGCTTTTTATAGCGTGCGGTTCACGCCCACTAGTGATGTCATTTCTAAAAGTAGACGTTGATTGGTTCTAGGGTTATCACACCCCTTACAAGACATTCTGAGACATTTTTCTACTAGTTGCTATTTCGTGCCTTCCTATGTATGTAATTTAATATCCCATAAATTTGAAAATGCAGCAAAGTTGTATAACATCATTTTAGGTTTCCATTTAGAATTTGATCTTTTCTTTTTACGATCTTTTGCTATTTATTTCTATTGTCATTGCTGCTTAGTATTAATTGCTTTTGGTACTTCCACATCTTATGCTGTCAAATCTCTTAGGTAGTCTGGATGTAGTTTGTCTAATATATTGATAATGTTAGACTTATAAGATCAATCAATAATTTTCCAGTGTTTTTTTGACACTGTCTTACTGGACTCACGTTTATTTTTTATGCAATATTGATTTTTCAATATAGGTCATATTTTATAGGAGATACCCTCATTCATTTTTACTTTCTCTATCACACACCGCAGTATAGAGACTAGAGAAAGGAAAAGAGTGAGATTTTATTTATGTGGTCTATATTGGGTTTAATGAGTGACATAAACATAGTTACCCACACGGGTTGTTAGGATTCACCAATCATACAGACAGAAATAATTTTTTTTATAATATTAACTTGTTGGAATCCAAAGTAGTAATTAGTAAGTTGTGTGTGTTTAAAGTGTATTATTTATCAAATTAAATTCAATGTGATTGTGTAAATTATGAAACATATGAGGTGATTGTTGCATAGTGTACGATTTACATCGTATTGAACATATAACTAACAAACTTACAATGTGTTTTAAATTAATCTTATTTTTATAGTGTGAATTAAGAAATGAGTGAGTTATGAAATGAAATTAAAATTAATTGTGACATCTAGTGATATGTGCATAAACATGAATAATAAGAAATAGGTGAGTTATTAAAATAAATTAATTGTAGTGTCTAATAATGTGTTTGTGAACATAATAGTGATTATTTGCTTTATTGATAGCTAATCCTTTCGTGTGGGTTATACATTCAACTGGGATGTAACTTCCATTATGGCTCTATATTTATTATTCCACGAGGGGGGGCAAATATCTCTAAAAATTCTATATTATTACACCAGATGTTATCGGTAAAATGATGGATAGGTTCCAATATTATTCCTAACAGATATTTTGTACAGCAATCATAATAATCCTATCCTTGGGAGATTGCATTTAGCTGTGTGTACCAAGTTGTATGCATATACATTTATGTGATACTAGTAACTTGTAACAGACATTTATAGCTCTATAGAAAGGCAGAAAAGTTGTTTTGTTCATTAAGACCATGTGGCTGCACTGTGTTTAATAGAAAAATCCATCTACTTTCAGCCTGTAGAAGTTTGGTCTCAATATCTCCTACTCTGATGCCCACATTTATTTTCTGAATACCATAACATTTTAATTCTGATTGTTTAGAATTATGTTTAGAATGAAAATGGCGAGCTACTGACTTTAGTTGTTTGCCTGCATCTAGATCTTTTGTGGCATTTTTAATATTCCTTAGATGTTCCTGCACTCTGGTGCGGATCTTTCTAGTTGTCATGCCTACATATATTAGATTACATTTACAGATTAGTGCATAAATAACACCTTCCGTGTGGCAGTTGATATACTCATTGATTTTGTGAGTTTTGTTAAAACGATCCTGGATGTCCTGTTTTTTGAGCATGTAGCTACAGGTGCTACATGTTCCACATTTGTGTGACCCTTTGGAAATTGCTCCTATAGTTCTCTGGCCTCCAAAGTGACTTGGACTTATCAGATCTTTAAGATTTTTGGTTCTCCTATACCCAGTTTGTACTTTATCTCCCAATATTCCTGATAATATTGGATCTGACTTTAGGATATGCCAGTTATTTTGAAGTATCTTCAAAATTTGTGTGCTTTTCGGGTTATAGGTAGAGATAAATCTTATTTCTTCCTGTTGGGGTTTACTTCTTTTCTTTAGTAATTCCTTTCTCACAGTGGATCTGGCATGATATTCTGCCTTCTTTATGGATCGTTTACTGTACCCCCTCGCTAGGAGTCTTGCAGATAGTTCTTTAGCTCTCACTTGGTAATCAGTATCCAATGTGCAGTTGCGCCTCATTCGGAGAAATTCTCCTGTAGGCAGTGCTCGTATTGTATTTGGTGCATTGGCACTGGAACTATGAAGTAGGCTATTTGTAGTTGTTTCTTTCCGGTATACGTCTGTTATTATATTACCGGTTTGTGTTTTTGTGATTTTCAAGTCTAGAAAGTGGATTTCATTGAGATTTGTTTCATATGTCAGTTTAATATTTAAAGTGTTGGTATTAAGTATTGTTAAGAATTCTTCAAGTTCTGATTTTGTGCCCTCCCATAGGAAGAACACGTCATCAATGTAGCGAATCCAGAAAGGTACTTTGTTCAGGTAGTTTTTGTTGGGGTCTGAGAATACCACCAGGTGCTCCCACCATCCTAAAAAAAGGTTCGCATAGGTGGGAGCACATGCTGTACCCATTGCCGTGCCTCTCTTTTGAAGGTAGAAGCCGTTGTTAAAGGTAAAAAAGTTATGACACAACACAAACTGTAGTAATTGGATTATGAAGTCATCGTGTAACGAATCTTCTTCAGAACCCATTTTTAGAAACCATTTGACAGCTTCTATGCCCAGGTCATGTGCTATGCAGGTGTACAGCGACTCCACGTCTGCTGTCACCAGCCAAGTGTCCGCAGAAAGATGTAGATTTTCCAGTTGTAATAACACATCTGTTGTGTCCTGCACGTAGGATGAAATCTGTGATAGATAGCCTCTTAATCTATAGTCCACATATTTGCTTGCCTTCTCGGTCAGGCTATTAATGCCTGACACGATCGGGCGGCCTGGAGGATGTCTGCTGTTTTTGTGGATTTTTGGAATGAGATAAAAGGTGGCTACTGTTGGATTTGTTACTTTTAAAAAATCAAATTCTTTAATTGTTATTATATTATCGTATCTGGCCTTGTTTATTAAAATTATGTATTGACTTAGAAATTCTTTTGCTGGATTATATCCCAATTTCTGATAGCATTGGGTGTCTTTGAGTTGTTTTTCTGTTTCTCTTGTATCAAATAACTACCAGGTACTCTCGCCACTATTCCGGCCCAGTTACCTGGAGGCGGCGGATGCCATAGGAATCAATGGGAGTCTGAAAGCAGCGAAAGCTTATGTCCGCTGCTGACCGATATCCCATTGATTCCTATGGGAGAATAAAAGTTATGTTTACACCTAACACCCTATCATGTACCCCGAGTCTAAACACCCTTAATATGCTGCCCCCTACACCGCCACCACCTACATTATACTTATTAACCCCTAATCTGCCGCCCCCGACATCGCCACCACCTACATTATACTTATTAACCCCTAATCTGCCGCCACCGCCGCCACTTACATTATACTTATTAGCCTCTATCCCGCCGCTCCCGGACCCCATCACAACTAAATAAATGTATTAACCCCTAAACCCCTGGCCTCCCACATTACAAGCACTTACTAAACCTATTAACCCCTAAACCGCCAGCCCCCCCCACATCACCATAAACTAAATTAAACTATTAACCCCTAAACCTAACAACCCGCTAACTTTATATTAAATATTAACTCATCCTTATCTTATAATAAATTCAAACTTACCTTTAAAATTTCATTAAACTATGTTAAATTAATAATTAACCTACCCTAACTATTAGAGTAAAATTACATTAAACTATATTAAACTAATTAATTTATACCCTAACTATTATACTAAAATTACAATAAACTATATTAAATTAATAATTAATCTACCCTAACCTTTATACTAAAATTAAATAAACAACAAATTAAATTAACTATATTATATATTTAAACACCTAACCCTGCTCAAATAATTAAAATCTACACTAAATAATAACTAAGTTACAAAAAACTAACAACTAAGTTGCACAAAAAAATAAACACTAAGTTACAAAAATAAAAAAGAAATTATCAAAGATTTAAACTAATTACACCTAATCTAAAGGCCCTATGAAAATAAAAAAGCCCCCCCCCCCAAAAGAAACCCTTACCTACAATAAACTACAAATATCCCTTAAAAGGGCCTTTCGCGGGGCATTGCCCCAAAGAAATCAGCTCTTTTACCTGTAAATAAAAAATACAAATACCCCCCAAGAGTAAAACTCCCCACCTACACAACCAACCCCCCAAATTAAAACCTAATCTAAAAAAGCCTAAGCTCCCCATTGCCCTGAAAAGGGCATTTCGATGGGCATTGCCCTTAAAAGGGCATTTAGCTCTATTGCAGCCCAAGCCCTAACCTAAAAATAAAATCCACCCAATACACCCTTAAAAAATCCTAACACTAACCCTAGAAGATTCACTTACAGTTTTGAAGATCCGACATCCATCCTCCAAGAAGCCGGCCGAAGTCTTCATCCAAGCGGCCAAAGTCTTCCTCCAAGCCCGCAAAAGTCTTCACCCAGATGGCATCTTCTATCTTCATCCATCCGACGCGGAGCGGCTCCATCTTCAAGACATCCGACACGGAGCATCCTCTTCAATTGACGGCTTCTTCTGAATGAAGGTCCCTTTAAATGATGTCATCAAAGATGGCGTCCCTTAGATTCCGATTGGCTGATAGAATCCTATTGGCTGTTGCAATCAGCCAATAGGATTGAGCTGGCATTCTATTGGCTGATTGGAACAGCCAATAGAATGCGAGCTCAATCCTATTGGCTGATTGGATCAGCCAATAGGATTGAAGTTCAATCCTATTGGCTGATTGCAACAGCCAATAGGATTTTTTCTAACTTAATTCCAATTGGCTGATAGAATTCTATCAGCCAATTGGAATCTAAGGGACGCCATCTTGGATGATGTCATTTAAAGGAACCTTCATTCCGAAGAAGCCATCGATTGAAGAGGATGCTCCGCGTCAGATGTCTTGAAGATGGAGCCGCTCCGCGCCGGATGGATGAAGATAGAAGATGCCATCTGGGTGAAGACTTCTGCGGGCTTGGATGAAGACTTCGGCCGCTTGGATGAAGACTTCGGCCGGCTTCTTCGAGGATGGATGTCGGATCTTCAAAACTGTAAGTGAATCTTCTGGGGTTAGTGTTAGGATTTTTTAAGGGTGTATTGGGTGGGTTTTATTTTTAGGTTAGGGTTTGGGCTGCAATAGAGCTAAATGCCCTTTTTCAGGGCAATGGGGAGCATAGGTTTTTTTAGATTAGGTTTTTATTTGGGGGGTTGGTTGTGTGGGTGGGGGGGTTTACTGTTGGGGGGTATTTGTATTTTTTATTTACAGGTAAAAGAGCTGATTTCTTTGGGCAATGCCCTGCAAAAGGCCCTTTTAAGGGCTATTTGTAGTTTATTGTAGGCTAGGGTTTTTTTTATTTTGGTGGGCTTTTTTAATTTCATAGGGCCCTTAGATTAGGTGTAATTAATTTAAATCTTTGATAATTTATTTTTTATTTTTTGTAACTTAGTGTTTATTTTTTTGTGTAACGTAGTGTTTGTTATTTTTTGTAACTTAGTTGTTAGTTTTTTGTAACTTAGTTATTTTTTAGTGTAGATTTTAATTATTTGAGTAGGGTCAGGTGTTTTAATATATAATATAGTTAATTTAATTTGTAGTTTATTGTAATTTTAGTATAAAAGTTAAGGTTGATTAATTATTCATTTAATATAGTTTATTGTAATTTTAGTATAATAGTTAGGGTAGATTAAATTAATTAGTTAATATAGTTTAATGTAATTTTAGTCTAATAGTTAGGGTAGGTTAATTATTAATTTAATATAGTTTAATGTAATTTTAAAGGTAAGTTGAAATTTATTATAAGATAGGAATGAGTTAATATTTATTATAAAGTTAGCGGGTTGTTAGGTTTAGGGGTTAATAGGTTAATTTAGTTTATGGCGATGTGGGAGGCTGGCGGTTTAGGGGTTAATAACTTTATTTAGTTGTGGTGGGCTCCGGGAGCGGCGGGATTGGGGTTAATAACAAAATGTAGGTGGCGGCAGTGTAGGGGGAAGCAGATTAGGGGTTAATAACATAATGTAGGTGGCGGTGGGCTCCGGAAGCGGAGGGATAGGGGTTAATACATTTATTAGAGTTGCAATGGGCTCCGGGAGCGGCGGGATAGGGGTTAAACAGTTTAGTATAGTGGAGGTGCTTAGTGACAGTATACAAATAATACAAATAAAGCTGGGAAAAAGCCGAAGAGCAGCGAGATCGATGACTGTTAGTTAACAACAGTCCTCTGCTCATCGCCCCGTACTTGGTGCGCGGCTTTTTGACAGCTTTTTTGTTAAATATGGAGAGTGTATTCGGGTCCACGGCAGCGATGTTATGCGATGTTAGGTGAGTGTATTGGTGCCGTCTAATTCAGCACAGTTGACGGCTTGATAAATAGGCCCCCATGAGTCAAAACAGTCTGTTTCATTGTTGTAATAAAAAACACTAAGCAGTGGATTATACTTAATAGATTGCAATAGGTATTTTTCATTACTTATAAAGTATTTTACCTTTATATTACTTTGTTTTTTTAACTTAATTTATGCAGTGTCCATTACTTCCTATCACAGCCCTACAAGATGGCTGTGGTCTCTACAGGACGGTAAATTAGCATTTTTACCTCTGAAGTGTTGCTAGGAGACACATATGTGCTAACTGCAATTAGTTTATTGCCCATGTTCAGTATAGGATTTTTGCTTCAAAAATCATGTGACCATGTAACCTAATCATGTGACCATTTATCCTAAGTTCAGTACTGGTAGCTTTCTTATCTAGCTGTGGTGGCTACACCGAGAAGTAATTATTTAGGAAGAAAGTAAGTTATTTTCTGTTTTTAACACAATCTGTTTATTGTTATGTTTACTTCAATTTAACATATTTAATTTAACTAAATGAGCACTGTTTTTTTTATATCTCTTTAACTTACCATTCTAGGTCAATAATTATTTTTATTCACCAAAAGTATTAGCAAGTACAATTCATGTGTTCTCCAGAAAATATAGTCAATGTTGTACAAACCTAACATGAGAGGATCTTGCTATATAAAGATAAATGAGAAAATATTTCTGATATATGACTCTATACATCTGTGTCCCACTGGGAACCAAAATATAAACAAGGTGATTAACTGAACCATAAATATGGAAAAAATAATACCTATCTTTATGAGAACTTCCTAACTTATATAAGTAACTCATTGTTTTACAATAATGTATCCCTACTGACCAAATGAAGAAATGTTTTTAAAAATGTCTATAAAATTTCTTGCAAGCAAAGAAAAATGATTGTAATTCAAACATAACATCTAATTCATAGCTGATGTCATCTGATATAAACTTGACATGTGTAATTGGTTATACAGATGAGACGATGTTACAGAGAAACTCTGCATGCAAAATCTTACAAGAAATAAGCCTAGGGTAGATATATGCCCACCATGTTACATTTAAAGAGTCATAATAGGTGAAAAATGACATGTTCTAATTTGCTACGGCATCTAATTTTAAGACTAGCAACCCTGCACTACAATGAGTTTAACCCCCGCAAAGGATCAGGACTCACAGAGCAGTGCAGGCCCCAAGCAGAAACCAACGTTGATCCAATTAACAGTGCTAGCTACACACCTGAGTTGTAAGACTAACACTGCTGATTATATCAGCGGCGGTTTTTGTTCGGGACCATTAGTGCTCTATGGGTCATGAGTGGTACAGGCCCAACAGCGATTTACCCTGAGAGGGGAGAGAAAGCAATTCGCGTTAAGATACCATATCAGCAGAACAAGACTTAGGGCATCAAGTTAAAATAGCTAATGCAACATTCTTAGCATTTATGTAAATAATTTCCACTGCTGCATCAAATAAATGTATCTGCTGTTCTCAAAAGATTAATGTGATCCTGAATCTCATCTAAATGGTTTCCCCAGAAAAAAAAAGTCTGAAAGCTTGTCACACCAAACAGCAGTAGTAGCAGCTACACAAGCAACACTGACAGCAGATCAAAGCATAAATCCTGCAAGCTGAAAGGAATGCCTGTAAAAACTTTGTGTTCTATCTAAAGGATCCTTAAAAAAGGAACTATCATCCAAACGAATAGTGGTACACCTGGTAAGAGTGGAAATAGTTTGCCAAATTTATGTATTAATAGAAGCATGAGGAAACATTGATTTAAACTTATCAGATGGAACAAAAGAAATACATGGCTTCTGCCATTCCTTAGAAATTAGTTCAGAAACTAAATCAAGCACAACAAAAGAGGAAGGCTGTTTGGGAGCTGGCTTAAATAATTTATCATTCCTTTTAACTGGCTGCTTAACTGTAGCAGGACAATCATCTACTTCTAAAGCAATTACTCTCCCCCCCCCCCCCCATAATAAAGGATACATCTTTAGCCAGAGCAGCAGGTCCTCAGACTCAGGGAGACTATCCTCAGACTGAGTCCACAGACTCAGAAACACCCCTATCATCAATGGGTAACATAGAGGGGTTGCTCCTAAGGGAAGGACCACCATCAAATCCTTGTAACAGTCTTTTCTTAACAGCTGGAGGCAAGCAAGCTTAACCCCACTAACAGCAGGGGGGGAAATATTACTGGTGTCTGTGACTGACCCTTGCTGTGTCCGCCACCCGTTTTGCGGAGGGGAGGGAGGAGTAGAACAGATGAATGCTGGTCCTCACACCTCCTTGACCCAAGCGGCGCCACGCTTAGTAGCGGGAAAGTGAGGGATGAAGCAAGCTGCCTGCAGTCAACTAACCATGAGTCGTGACCCATCCCAATTCCTTGATCTGTGCGGCAGCGTGGTGCTGGTATCTGTAGAAGACTAGTTTGGTCAGGAGTTGCAGACTCTCAATATAACAAAAAAAAATTATTGTGTACTTTTTTAGACAGCATTACAATAGCCACACTGCAGTTTACAAAAAAGTTTGGATATTGTAGCCATATAGCAAATCTGAAGTCTGCTACAGAACCACCTGAAAGAACCAAGCTAAACAAACAGTTCCAAAAAGTGCTACTCAACAAGTTTTAGATCACTTTGTGCTAGACTCTAAAAACACCCCATTTAATTTAGGGTGACATGCCACATAAAACATGAATATATATAAAACATATAGAAAACAACATAATAATAAAATATAATTAATGAAAAGAAGGGGGATTTGGGGAGGGATAAACGATAAAACTCACAACCATACATTGAATTGTCACTCTATGCAAAATATATGCAAATGAGTCTTTCTCCAGTACACATTTTGGTGATGAACCTGCTACCAATAGATGGAGCTGTGTTGCACATGTCAAGGAACTTTCAACCAACAGATGGCGCTATCGCGTGTTACACAATGTCCATGTATGTGACTGGGGAATGGTTACAATTTTTTTTTTTAAATGGTTCATAAACAGCTCTTGTTTATTTTATAGAATTTAAAACGAAAATTTTTCTTTGTAATTTTAGTTAATACATTTGCTTTATGTTTAAGAGTTAACATCTTGATGCTCTAAATATAAAAATTAAAATGTTAAGTGCTTGTTTGCTATTTAGAACCAACAACACAGTATCATTGAATATATGGATTATTAAGTATGTTTTTTGCTTTGTCCGCTTCTTGCATATTATCAACAACGATTGAACATAATCATTTTGCTGTACAACATGTATGTTGCATTCATTTTGGGTGACTGCCAGTTATGTGAATATGAATCATTGAGGTGTGCAAATTATATGGACTTGAAGGGTTTGGCAGCCTTGAACCACCCATCTCCTTCAAACTTTTAGTCACACAAGTGATTGTACCTTTTTGGGGGGATTAAATGGTACAGACATGGACCCTTTGACAGTTGGAAACATATTTGTACCTTATTTACCACTAAATGGTACATATTAGTTCCTTAAGGTGTAATTATGATCCATCAAGGGTACAACCACAGCAGTTGTACCCTAAGTGTTCACAAATGGACCCCAACCGTACCCTTTTTTCTGACAGTGTATATCTAGCATTACCTTATGCCTATCCCATGCATGTTTAAACTACTTCACTGTCACAACTGCTGGATGGCAAGTCCACCATGTATCCACTACCCTATCTGTAAAGAGAGTGTTTTTTGATGTTTTTAATTTGAAATGTACCTTGGTGTCCTTCACTAATGCCTGTACTTTGGAAAATGTCTGCCACAGCCTTGGTCCGTGCCTATCCCTGCTTGTCACTGGGGCAGTACCCTCAAAGGTACACCTGCTGTACCCTTTAACATGGGTACATATTGGTACCCTTGCAGATTGTACCTTTCAAAGGCAAATATGTACCTTTGGTAAAGAGATTGGACCTCAGTGCTATGGTATCATAATGTACCCTTAAAAATTTGTGTAAATTTGGCCTTTTAAGGGTACTGCCCCAGTGACAACTTGTCCTTTGTACCTCATGGTGGCAAATTTGTACTCAACACAGCATATTAAAATGCTGTTCCATCAAATTTATTATATATCATTCAAACATGCATTCATTTAATGTGTACTTTTTCAGACAGTACTACAATAGCCACACTGCAGTTTTATAAGTTTGGTTAGTGTAACCAAACAGCAGGTCTTAAGTTTGTTACAGGCAATCCTGAAAGAACCAGGATAAACAACCAGTCCCAAAAGAAGCTGCTCAACATGTTTTATTTCACTCTGTACTAGACTCTAACAACACCCCATTTAACTTAGGGTAACATGCCACATAAAACATAATATATAAATATAAAAAACATATAGAAAACATCATAATAATAAAAATGTAACGCTAACGAAAGGAAGGGGGATTCAGTGAGGGATAAACGATAAAACTTACAACAATACATTGAATTGTCACTGTATGCAAAATATATGCAAATTAGTCTATTTCCCCAGCACACATTTTGGTGATAACCCTTCTACCAATAGATGGAGCTGTGTTACACATGTCAAGGAACTTTCAACCAATAGATGGCACTATGGCGTGTTACACAATGTCCATGTATGTGACTGTGGAACGGTTACAATTATTTTTTTAAAAAAAAAAACAGGTTCTTAAACAGCTCTTGTTTATTTTATAGAGTTTAAAAAGAAGATTTTTCTCTGTAATTTTAGTTAATTAATTTGCTTTATCTTTAAGAGTTATCATCTTGATGCTCTAAATATAAACATTACAATGTTAAGAGCTTGTGTGCAATTTAAAACCAGCAACACAGTATCATTGAAGATATGGGTTATTAAGTATTGCTTTGCCCACCTCTTGCATATTACCAACAACCATTGAACATTAATTATTTTGCTGTACAACATGTATGTTGAATTCATTTTTGGTGACTGACAGTTATGTGTTCAATTAATAATTGAGGTGCACAAATTATATGGACTTGCAGGGTTTGGCAGCCTTGAACCACCCATCCCCCTCAACCATTTAGTTACACAAGTGATTGTACCTTTTTGGGGGTATTAAATGGTACAGACAAGGACCCTTTGACAGTTGGAAACATATTTGTACCTTATTTACCACTAAATGATAGATATTACTTCCTTAAGGTCTAATTATGATCCATTAACTGTACAACGACAGCAGTTATACCCTAAGTGTTCACAAACGGACCTCAACCGTACCCTTTTTTCTGACAGTGTACAAGACATTTCTATAGAACAGTGATGTTGAACCTATGGCATGTGTTCCACAGCTGAGAGGGGTAAAGCTTTAAACAAAGTTATGTGTGCACAGGCCACTCTGCTCTATATGTATGTATTGGGTACTTGTAAAGCGCGGCTAATCACCCGTAAGGGTGACCTCGGAGGGATGAAAGGCTGAGTGGACCTCGCTGGGGATCAAACCTGCAACCCTTGGGTTGTTACAGAGCTCAGCCACAGTGCCTTAGCATGCTGAGCTATCTATCTGGCTATATAGACAATGTAATGAATAATAGTGATAATAATAATTTTAAAAACTTTCCAATTTACTTTTATTATTTTTTTTGTTTTCTTGTCATCCTTTGTTGAAAAGCAGGGATGTAAGCTCAGGAGTGTGCGCGTGTCTGCAGCACTAGATGGCAGCAGTTTTATAACAATGTTATACATTAGCAAGAGCACTAGATGGCAGCAGTTTTATAACAATGTTATACATTAGCAAGAGTACTAGATGGCAGCAGTTGCATAATAATGTTATACATTAGCAGGAGCACTAGATGGCAGCAGTTTTGTAACAATGTTATACATTAGCAAGAGCACTAGATGGCAGCAGTTTTTATAACAATGTTATACATTAGCAAGAGCTCTAGATGGCAGCAGTTTTATAACAATGTTATACATTAGCAAGAGTACTAGATGGCAGCAGTTGCATAATAATGTTATACATTAGCAAGAGCACTAGATGGCAGCAGTTTTGTAAGAATGTTATACATTAGCAAGAGCACTAGATGGCAGCAGTTTTATAATAATGTTATACATTAGCAAGAGCACTAGATGGTAGCAGTTTTAAAATAATGGTATACATTAGCAAGAGCACTAGATGGCAGCAGTTTTATAACAATGTTATACATTAGCAAGAGCACTAGATGGCAGCAGTTTTATAACAATGTTATAAATTAGCAAGAGCACTAGATGGCAGTAGTTTTATAATAATGTTATACATTATCAAGAGCACTAGATGGCAGAAGTTTTGTAAGAATGTTATACATTAGCAAGAGCACTAGATGACAGCAGTTTTGTAAGAATGTTATACATTAGCAAGAGCACTAGATGGCAGCAGTTTTATAACAATGTTATACATTAGCAAGAGCACTAGATGGCAGCAGTTTTGTAACAATGTTATACATTAGCAAGTAGAAAACGGTGTTAGTGATCACAGCGCCAAAAAGGCTAAAAGGTATGTACACACAAACGTATAGGAGGACTAGATAGATTTTATAGATTTTATTTAATACAGAATGGTATAAAAACAATGCTGGTTGAAATAATAATAAAAAACGGTATATCTGATTCTCTTCTTGGAGGTTTAAAACAGACAAGTTAGCCGGCTATTAGAGAAAATTGTTACATTAACTCCGCTGGCAACAATGTTAAAATAACGTTAAAATAACTCAAAATGATACTTAAAAATACAACCTAATACCTAAAAACAGCCGTACAATTAGACCCTTTCCCCAAAGGATTGGGTGGACTAGGGTATAATTGTCCTTGAGTGGGCGCGGTCAGAAACCCACTACTGATTCAAACCTTTGAATAGTGGCAGCAATATTTATTGGTGACACTATTTAAAAGGCTATAGAACTGATAAATAAAGTGCTAAAGATGGAGCACAGTAGATGTCAGTGAAGCTATGGATCCATATCTATAAATTGGCCGCAGTAAAGATTCAGAAATGAGAGTGCTTGACAGAAGCCGCACTCGATATGGAATCTATGACACTGACCCCTGGCTACAAGGGTTGCTGCGATACCGAAAAATGTTAGATATATAACACAAGGTGGTGAGTGTAAACTACAGAGAAATACCAAATTGCAATACAAAATAATAATAACAGGGGTAACACAGATCTATACAACAGTGGGATCGTGAAACAAGTGTGTGCAACAAGTATGTGCAAATGCAAAGATTCAAAAGTAAAAAATGCTAACAATAATACCACAATCGTGTACAATGGTAAAAAAGTTAAAAAAGTGTGCAAAAAAGGTAAAAAATGATGATCCTCCTTCAGCAATCAAAATTTTTTTTTTCACATGGAATAAAATTCACAGTGGAATATTTTTTGCTTTAACTGACTTTTGGGTTTATTTTGGATTTTGAGGTTGTTTATATATTTTTTCACCAACAAACTTAGCCACCACGAACGTTTTAATTACAGGTATACCTCACTTTACAGCGCTTCACTTTACAGCGATTCGCTAATACAGCGCTTTGTGGAGCTGAAGTTCAACCTCCAAGCATTTTGAAACAGTGCTGTAAATCATAGTGAGATTGTGAGAAAAGTGTCTGGCACCATTTTGTTATGCGCAGTTCACTCTGTTTATGGCCTTACAGTGCAATCTGTGTCTCAGTGCTATAGTCTGGCAAATTTTACTACAGTAATTGTCACAATTTTACAGGTACAGTATTTATTGAATACTAATTGAATACTTGCTGTGCTAGTGTTAAACTAAACATAGCACTATTGCACCCCTAATATTTGTTAGTTCAAACTTGTTTTTAAAATTTTAAACACTGAAAAGAAAGCTAAAACTGCCTTGTTTCACTTTAAGGCGGTTTTCACTTTACAGCGGGGCTCCGGTCCCTAACCCGCTGTATGAGCGGGGTATACCTGTATTATTATACTCCACATTTTTCCTTATAACAGCAGGAGCTTTTCTTAATACAGCAGGAGTTTATCTGGACTTTTCTAGTGTTAACGCACAGATTTTTCACTGACATTGCTCAATCACACATTTTTGTTCCACACAGCATTGCTCCTTGTCACCATTTTTAACTTTTTTACCTTTTTTGCACATTTTTTTAACTTTTTTACCATTGTACACGATTGTGGTATTATTGTTAGCATTTTTTACTTTTGAATCTTTGCATTTGCACATACTTGTTGCACACACTTGTTACACGATCCCACTGTTGTATAGATCTGTGTTACCCCTGTTATTATTATTTTGTATTGCAATTTGGTATTTCTCTGTAGTTTACACTCACCACCTTGTGTTATATATCTAACATTTTTCGGTATCGCAGCAACCCTTGTAGCCAGGGGTCAGTGTCATAGATTCCATATCGAGTGCGGCTTCTGTCAAGCACTCTCATTTCTGAATCTTTACTGCGGCCAATTTATAGATATGGATCCATAGCTTCACTGACATCTACTGTGCTCCATCTTTAGCACTTTATTTATCATTTCTATAGCCTTTTAAATAGTGTCACCAATAAATATTGCTGCCACTATTCAAAGGTTTGAATCAGTAGTGGGTTTCTGACCGCGCCCACTCAAGGACAATTATACCCTAGTCCACCCAATCCTTTGGGGAAAGGGTCTAATTGTACGGCTGTTTTTAGGTATTAGGTTGTATTTTTAAGTATCATTTTGAGTTATTTTAACGTTATTTTAACATTGTTGCCAGCGGAGTTAATGTAACAATTTTCTCTAATAGCCGGCTAACTTGTCTGTTTTAAACCTCCAAGAAGAGAATCAGATATACCGTTTTTTATTATTATTTCAACCAGCATTGTTTTTATACCATTCTGTATTAAATAAAATCTATAAAATCTATCTAGTCCTCCTATACGTTTGTGTGTACATACCTTTTAGCCTTTTTGGCGCTGTGATCACTAACACCGTTTTCTAGTATCTGTTCTTTTGAGGGGATTGGTTAGACTCCTTTTGTGATTCACAGCTTAAGGTATATCTTAGCGCTGATATATCATATTATTCTATATTATACATTAGCAAGAGCACTAGATGACAGCAGTTTTGTAACAATGTTATACATTAGCAAGAGCACTATATGGCAGCAGTTTTATAACAATGTTATACATTTAGCAAGAACACTAGATGGCAGCAGTTTTATAATAATGTTATACATTAGCAAGAGCACTAGATGGCAGCAGTTTTATAACCATGTTATACATTTAGCAAGAACACTAGATGGCAGCAGTTTTATAATAATGTTATACATTAGCAAGAGCACTAGATGACAGCAGTTTTGTAACAATGTTATAAATTAGCAAGAGCACTAGATGACAGCAGTTTTATAACAATGTTATACATTTAGCAAGAACACTAGATGGAAGCAGTTTTATAATAATGTTATACATTAGCAAGAGCACTAGATGACAGCAGTTTTGTAAGAATGTTATAAATTAGCAAGAGCACTAGATGGCAGCAGTTTTATAACAATGTTATACATTTAGCAAGAACACTAGATGGCAGCAGTTTTATAATAATGTTATACATTAGCAAGAGCACTAGATGGCAGCAATTTTATAACCATGTTATACATTAGCAAGAGCACTAGATGGCAGCAGTTTTGTAACAATGTTATACATTAGCAAGAGTACTAGTTGGCAGCAGTTTGTAACAATGTTATACAATAGCAAGAGCACTAGATGGCAGCAGTTTTATAACAATGCTATACATTAGCAAGAGCACTAAATGGCAGCAGTTTTATAACAATGTTATACATTAGCAAAAGCACTAAATGGCAGCAGTTTTATAACAACGTTATACATTAGCAGGAGCACTAGATGGCAGCAGTTTTATAATAATGTTATACATTAGCAAGAGCAATAGATGGCAGCAATTTTGTAACAATGTTATACAATAGCAAGAGCACTAGATGAGCACTATTTCCTGTCATGTGCTTCAGACATGTGCACACTACCTATCTAGATATCCCTTCAACAAAGAATAACAAGGAAATGAAGCAAAATTAATAATAGAAGTAAATTGGAAACTATGTATAAATTATATGCTCTATCTGAATAATGAAATAATGTTGTGGGGTTTTGTGTCCCTTTAATAATAATAATAATGCTACTTCATTCTGCTACAGCTGTGTATAGTGCCCCTCACACCCAGAACTGATCACAGTTTGCCCAGATTCTAGGTCAGCGATTGCAAACCTATAGACTCGTGTTATTTATACAAATGGAAATCATTTTTTATATTACATAATAATTACAGCAATTAAGCATTTCTTAGCAACATAAAACACTCATCATCATCATCATCATCAAATCTATAGTGTGACAATTTGTCAGATTACAAATGTGTAGTACTTTATATGGGCTTATGTCACTTTGTTCTTCATACTTCAGTGGGTACAGGGTAGGAGTTACAGCGCCTATAGTTGTATGAAGTGTTTTTTAAAACAAAAAGCCTCAGTATTCAGGTTTACTTGCAGTGTTGGCATTTTGAGATGAATAAGTTGCCTTTGTGCTGCAGTTTGGGCACTTGTCATCATCACTATTATAGGATAACATTCTAGTCAAGTCTAAACAGTTTTCAAACAAATTAAAGGGACATGAAACCCAATTTTTTTCTTTCATGATTTAGAAAGAGCATGTCATTTTAAACAACTTTCGAATTTACTTCTATTATCTAATTTGTTTTATCCTCTTAATATTCTTTGCTGAAAAGCATATCTAGATAGGCTCAGTAGCTGCTGATTGGTTGATGCACATAGAAGTTTCATGTGATTGGCTCACCCATGTACATTGCTTTTTCTTCAACTAAAGATATCTAAAAAATGAAGCAAAATAAATAAAATAAGTAAATTGGATTGTTGTTTAAATTTGTATTATCTATCTAAATCATGAAAGAAAAATTTTGGGTTTAGTGTCCCTTTAACTTCTGCTTCACTGCAATTGTTTTTTTAAAAGCCAAAATCCACCCACCATCTGCCTAATTTGGAAGAGCCTCTCCAGGCTTGAGTCTGCAGGCAACAAAGCTAACCACTGTCATTATGTTGGTATATTGTGCAATGTTTTGCAGATGTTATCTGTTAAAGCCAATGAGGGGAAGATATTAAGCATGGTTAGAGAAGTCAGCAGGTGCATTTCCAGCTCTGGGAATTACATGAAAAGGAGGAAAAGTAAATAATTAAAGTCAATAGAGCAAATGAAAGTATATAATAAAGTTGTTTTGTAACGCATAACTAAACATTTTATATTACAATTTGAAGGTGTTTACTGTCTCTTTTGCAAATTGCCTAACCTGGCTGCATAGTATTTTTATAGCTTTGAGTAGTGCACAAACTCATTTACAGCTATCCCTTAATTGGTCACAATAAAAGGGAAGATGTGGTTTATAACTGTTTGTCACATTGGTAGCGCAATCTTCAGTTGTTTTGAGTTTAAAATACTTTTAAAACACTAATTTTCTATCCAAAGCATTTTCTTTTTATGCAGATATAAAACATTGACTTTAATATCAGTGTAAGCAATTGGAGCGCATGGTTTATGTACAGACTCTACGTCTGTTTGTTTCTGGAAGCCATAAACAGTTAATTAAGCATTTTCAAAAACTAGGCAAGAATCATATTTGAATAAATAATTTTCATTACAAGGGAAATTAAATTATGGTGGAAAGTAGCCTTGTAAGTGTCTTCTAAAGCACAGATGTAGTTAAAGGAAAGGCACTACATTAAGTTTATAGAGTCACTTTTATACAAAGCATTTTAAGGACATTACTTCTAAACCAAGTTAAACAAAAACACACTGCTCTGTTTCTAGTGAAATCCATTTTATTGTGACACAAACCAAATAAAAAGCAATTTCATTACTTGTGAAAAGAGTCAGTTTGTACTCTTAGTTCATAAGAAATATCTACCACTTGCAACAACAAAATCTCTTTACCTTTCTATAGACTAACACATCTGATTTGAAATAAAACTGGCTTTAAAATTGGGTTTTGGTTTTCATTATGTGTATGCAGACAGTGGAAGTACTGAAGATTTGTGTGTTCTGCACAAGCTGTGAGCAATTTGCCTAATGCAATATTCTCATTGGCGCTTACATACCTGTTCAGCTTTTTCACCTGCTGTTTTGATCATTTTAGTATCAACATTTAATTAATAAATAAAAATGTACCAGTATTTAAAAGGACAGTCTACTCCAGAATGTTTAATGTTTAAAAAGATAGATAATCCCTTTATTACCCATTCCCCAGTTTTGCATAACAAACACAGTTATATTAATATACATTTTACCTCTGTGATTACCTTGTATCTAAGCCTCTGCAGACTGCCCCCTTATTTCAGTTATTTTGACAGGCTTACATTTTAGCCAATCAGTGCTGACTCATAAATAACTCCATGGGCGTGAGCACAATGTGTATATATTTGGCACACATGAACTAACTCCTTCTAGCTGTAAAAAACTATGCAATGCATTCAGATAAGAGGTGGCCTTCAAGAGCTTAGAAATTAGCATATGAGCCTACCTAGGTTTAGCTTTCAACTGAGAATACCAAGAGTACCAAGCAAAATGTATGATAAAAGTAAATTGGAAAGTTGTTTAAAATGACATGCCCTATCTGAATTATGAAAGTTTAATTCTGACTGGATTCTGACATGAAAGTTTTATTCTGTCCCTTTAACCACCAATATAGCAAACCTTAGGGGAAAAAAAGAAATGACACCCAGAGCTTTATTAGGGCAAATGCATGGCAGATTTTTTTTTAGATTAGGGCTTTTTTTATGGGCAGTAAAAGAGTTGATTGCCCTTTTAAGGGCAATGCCCATACAAATGCCCCTTTAGGGGCAATGGGTAGATTAGTTTTTTTTTTAGTTCAGTGTTTTTTATTTTCGTGGTTGGGTGGGTACACTGTCAGAAAAAAGGGTACGGTTGGGGTCCGTTTGTGAACACTTAGGTTACAACTGCTGTGGTTGTACCTTTAATGGATCATAATTACGTAATATGTACCATTTAGCGGTAAATAAGGTACAAATATGTTTCCAACTGTCAAAGGGTCCATGTCTGTACCATTTAATCCCCCCAAAAAGGTACAATCACTTGTGTGACTAAAAGGATGAGAGGGATGGGTGGTTCAAGGCTACCAAACCCTGCATAGTCCATATCATTTGTACACCTCAATTATTCATATTCACATAACTGTCAGTCACCCAAAATGAATGCAATATACATGTACAGCAAAATAATTATGTTCAATTGTTGTTGGTAATATGCAAGAAGTGGGCAAAGCAAAACAAATACTTAAAGGGACAGTCTACACCAGAATTGTTATTGTTTAAAAAGATGAATAATCCCTTTATTACCCATTTCCCAGTTTTGCATAACCAACACAGTTATATTAATATATGTTTTACCTCTGTTATTACTTTGTATATAAGCCTCTGCAGACTGCTCCCTTATCTCAGTGCTTTTGACAGGCATGCAGTTTAGCCAATTAGTGCAGACTCCAAAATAACTACATAGGAGTGAGCATATTGTTATCTTTATGACACACATGAAGTAGTACTGTCTAACTGTGAAAAACTTTCAAAATGCTCTGAGCTAAGAGGCGGTTTTCAACGGTTTAGAAATCAGTTTGAGCCTACCTAGGTTTTGCTTTTGAAAAATACCACCAAGGAAACAAAGCAAATTTAGTGATAAAAGTCAATTGGAAAGTTGTTTAAATTTTCATTCCCTATCTGAATCATGAAAGTTTAATTTTGACTAGACTGTCCCTTTAAGAACCCATATAGTCAATGATACTGTGTTGCTGGTTCTAAATAGCAAACAAGCACTTACCATTTTAATGTTTATATTTAGAGCATCAAGATGTTAACTATTAAACATAAAGCAAATGTATTAACTAAAAATACAAAGAAAAAAAATGTGTTTTAAACTCTAAAAAATAATCAAGAGCTGTTTAAGAACCCGTTTTTTTTTTTTTGTTTGTTTTTTAAATGTAACCGTTCCCCAGTCACATACATGGACATTGTGTAATACGCCATAGCGCCATCTGTTGGTTGAAAGTTCCTTGACATGTGTAACACAGCTCCATCGCCAAAATGTGTACTGGTAAATATACTAATTTGCATATATTTTGCATAGAGTGACAATTCAATGTATGGTTGTAAGTTTTATCGTTTATCCCTCCCCCGAATCCCTCTTCTTTTTGTTAGAGTTATATTTTATTATTATGTTGTTTTCTATATATTTATGGTTTATGTGGCATGTCACCCTAAATTAAATGGGGTATTTTTAGAGTCTAGTAAAGAGTGATATAAAACACATTGAGTAGTTCTTTTAGGAACTGGCTGTTTAGCCTGGCTCAATCAGGTGGTTTTGTAGCAGTCTTTGGAATTGCTACAGTTAAGTATATAAACTTTTTTTTAAAGCTGTAGTGTGGCTATTGTAATACCGCCTGAAAAAATATGCATATTTGATTGTTGTATAAATATATAATAGAACAACATTTGTAATATGCTGTGTTGAATAAAAATTTGCCATCATGAGGTACAAAGGGTTTGTCACTGGGGCAGTACCCTTAAAAGGCCAAATTTGCTCCATTTTTAAAGAGTACAATATGGTACTATAGGATTGAGGTCCAATCTAGTCCCCAAAGGTACATATTTGCCTTTGAAAGGTACAATCTGCAAGAGTACCAATTTGTACCCATTTTAAAGGGTACAGCCGGTGTACCTTTGAGGGTACTGTCCCAGTGACAAGCTGTTGTACCCCTAAAGGTACATTTTTTGCACTTTTTTTCTGACAGTGTACTCTAACCCACCCAAACCCCCCTTAAATGAACCTAACACTACCCCCTGAAGATCTCCCTACCTTGAGTTGTCTTCACCCAGCCGGGCCGAAGTCATCATCCGATGGGGCAGAAGAGTACATCCAGACCGGCAGAAGTCTTCATCCTATCCGGGCAGAAGAGGACATCCGGACCGGCAGACATCTTCCAAGCGGCATCTTCTATCTTCATCCATCCGGAGCGGAGCCATCTTCTTCCAGCCAATGCGGATCCATCCTCTTCAACCGACGCCTACTCGCCAAATGAAGGTTCCTTTAAATGACGTCATCCAAGATGGCGTCCCTCAAATTCCTATTGGCTGATAGGATTCTTTCAGCCAATCGGAATTAAGGTAGGAAAAATCTGATTGGCTGATTGAATCAGCCAATCAGATTCAAGTTCAATCCGATTGGCTGATCCAATCAGCCAAACAGATTGAGCTTGCATTCTATTGATAGACTTCGTCCTGGAAAAGACAAAAAGAAGAGGCGCTCTGGTGCAGATAAACCTAACAATCTGTGAGATTTTCCACTAGAGTATTAACTATATACTCACAAGGATGTTTGCACTTCCAGTGCAATAATTCGCAAGCCGAAGCTTCAGAGCCGCTCGGCTGACTCTTACTCTCCCGGTCTGCTCCTGGTGATAGTCACTCCCCTATGTGAAGTGAAACACAGGACACCTTTGGTGCAGATTACCCCGACCAATGTCGGACAAACAACAGTGAGCTAAGAATGTATACTCACAAACGTGTGTGCACCATCAGTGCAATATCAGGCAGACCGAAACTTTTTGAAGCCGTTCGGCTGACTTTCTTCAGGTATAACTGCTACTATGCGAGTAGTAAAATCAGTGTTCAGGGCTGGCTGCCAAACAGGGAATAACGCTGCTTGGGAAAATATAAAACAGAACGATCCACAGTCCTTCTCACGCCAATCACTGATATCCAGTTGGAGGAGACTTAAGAGTGGTGTAATGATTTCAAGCAAGGTAGAACAATAATAAAAACTTTTATTAAAATCTTAAAACTTCGCTACGCGTTTCTCGGCTACAAGCCGTTTCATCAGGCTACATAAATTTGTGAACTACCTTGCTACCTTAAAAAGGCTAGACTGACCAATCAAAATGGATTATACATTACACACCCATATTACACATGTGTGTTAATCAGATTAATACAATACCTCCTACAAGAGCTGTGAGACTAACAAAATTGTATTTTAAACTATCCATAGTACATTGATACAAATAATGAACAAAGAACATTTTAAACATTGACCCGCAGATTACAATATTAACAACCTTCGCATAGGATGCGTTACATGCAGATTCATATCCTATATCTGAGACGCAAGTTTTGCTCAATGATCTATATCTAACTATGTGCATGAATTCCCCCACACAAAGACAATCACGAGAAACACAATATAATTCGACAAATAACAAACACTGTACTATAGCTATTATATTATTATATTATATTAGATATACTTATGTACGTCGACGGAAAACTCCCAATACAGGGGGACCGGAGGCCAAGTAGCTTCACTATTATTATTTTATTAGACACATTTATGCACGTTAATGGAAAACTTCTAATTTAGGATGGGATTGTAATTTATTCATACATTTATTATAATACTAGTACCCTCTATAATCAATACTTATGATACCAAACTATTTAATCTCTTAATACGAACTTCAAACGTTTAGAAATATTTAAAATAGGATTAATCATTTTTAAACGAATACTATTATGCATATGCCATTTAACACTTTTCTTAGATTAGGCCACCAGTATATTCAAGAATATATATGAAATATTAAAAACGATCTACATATAGGTCGCTTTATCGCTGTATTATTATGCTATCGATTTACCACTCTATTTAGCTATAGTACAGTGTTTGTTATTTGTCGAATTATATTGTGTTTCTCGTGATTGTCTTTGTGTGGGGGAATTCATGCACATAGTTAGATATAGATCATTGAGCAAAACTTGCGTCTCAGATATAGGATATGAATCTGCATGTAACGCATCCTATGCGAAGGTTGTTAATATTGTAATCTGCGGGTCAATGTTTAAAATGTTCTTTGTTCATTATTTGTATCAATGTACTATGGATAGTTTAAAATACAATTTTGTTAGTCTCACAGCTCTTGTAGGAGGTATTGTATTAATCTGATTAACACACATGTGTAATATGGGTGTGTAATGTATAATCCATTTTGATTGGTCAGTCTAGCCTTTTTAAGGTAGCAAGGTAGTTCACAAATTTATGTAGCCTGATAAAACGGCTTGTAGCCGAGAAACGCGTAGCGAAGTTTTAAGATTTTAATAAAAGTTTTTATTATTGTTCTACCTTGCTTGGAATCATTACACCACTCTTAAGTCTCCTCCAACTGGATATCAGTGATTGGCGTGAGAAGGACTGTGGATCGTTCTGTTTTATATTTTCCCAAGCAGCGTTATTCCCTGTTTGGCAGCCAGCCCTGAACACTGATTTTACTACTCGCATAGTAGCAGTTATACCTGAAGAAAGTCAGCCGAACGGCTTCAAAAAGTTTCGGTCTGCCTGATATTGCACTGATGGTGCACACACGTTTGTGAGTATACATTCTTAGTTTATGTGTAATGTGATAGGAGCGCCTAAAGGTGGATTCCTGCTGCTACAAAAGTTCTTCCCTCAAAGAGAACTAAATGGTGGATAAGAAGAAAAAATGGGGTTTATTTAGCAGCGCTAAAAAAAGCTAGGAAATGATGATACCAATCTAATTTATGTTTTATACAATCTAGTTTATTTAAAAATTCTTATAGCACATAAAAACAACAGCAAATGCTTTTCCTAATTAATAAAGGGACGTCTCCCTTATACAACACTTATAAAAACAGACTAGAACCATATATTCCTAGAATTCCAGGTATAAAGGAATTAATTCTATAGATAACATATGGCAAGCAACAAATTTCTAAGATAAATGGTGAATTGAATATTTAAAAGGCACAAATGTATCAATCCTAACAGCTTTACAGTTCTTCAGTAACAAATACAGTTATAAAGTTACACAGTTACTTTCCTTGGACATATAATTGGCTCTGGTGTGCTGGATAGTTAAAAAGGCAAAAAACAGCCAATATTCTGATTTAGGTGCCAAAGCAATCGTGGTTAATGGAAATGGTTAATTTAACAGATGAATACCTTGATGTCTTTAAAGTTCAGTTTGCGTGTTTTAAAAAACGTAGTGCAAATTAGTGTAGAGGTACCTTAATCTGTCCTGGTTGCAACCGCTGATATTCTTCACTGTGAGAGATTCACAGACTGTTTGTTCCTGGTGCTTCTGATAAGTCACCTGACCTTCTCTTTGATTCAGAGGTCAGGGGTGATGATCCGTTCTGGTGATGTAGTTATCCTTTTTTTTTTTTCCTTTCTTCTTATAGCCCAAATATTGTTTTCATATGGGTTCCCTCAGACTTCTTAAGGTTTGAAGAAATCTTTGGTCAGTGTTTAGCAGTAACACCGTATTCCCTGAAGTTACCAAAGGTAGATTTTAACTTGCAGGGTCAGGAGAAAAGTTTAAAGTTGCAGGGTCACACAGCTTTGTGACAGTAGTAAATGAAGTTTAGTAGAGTGTAGCAGGTCCCATTCAACGCGTTTCACCCTTCTGGGCTTTATCAAGAATGCTTATCCTGCTAGCTTCTGGCTTTTTAAAGGTATGAATGTGTTTTGATTGATTCCTTCATTTCCTTTTGATTTCTATCAACACCTGTGTGGCTTCCAATGTAAAGGTGGACTTTATTTAAGTTGGTAATGATTGTTTCTGTGTTGTTATTTAGTTACATGATACACAAGGAAGAGAACTTATCATTTCTGCTTTATTGGCATTCACACAATTCAACTTATATATTTCAATTCTAAAGTGCCTTTATTAGATAATATACATTTAGATCGTGCAAACTTAAAATTACCTAAACTGAAACAAAAATATAAGAATCAGAATTATCATTCCCATATCTAGAATTATTGTAAGTGGGTAAAAATTAACGATATATACAAATTCCTTTTCAACAAAGGATAGTAAGTTCAACAATTTATAAATTTGTAACAATTTAAAAATGGACGAAACGAAAATATAAGAATCAGAATCATCATTCCCATATCTAGAATTATTGTTAGTGGGTAAAAATTAACGATATATACATATTCCTTTTCAACAAAGGATAGTAAGTTCAACAATTTATAAATTTGTAACAATTTAAAAATGGATGTACAATTAAATCAGAAATTATCAATCCCATAACTAGAGTTATTGCTAGTGGGTAAAAATATGGCTTATTCAATTAATTTATTGATTTTAGGGGGATAAAAATTCCTTTTTAATTACTAGAAAAATAAATTTATATAGGGCTTGTACTATCTTTGCCCAAGGTAAATTGAAATTTTATTGCTTATTTAATGTATGTGAGTATTTTCTATATAAGTGGCTGATTTAACCTGGAAAATGTTTGCAGACTTTTATAAGAAGGGGGAAATGTCTATCTCAGAGTTCAAGCCTCCAGGTTGGAGCGTATTCATTAGGTATATAATTTCAGCTTCTGCCTTTAGGAGTTTATTTTCCCAGTTTCCCCCTCTCCAGTCGGGGTGAACTTTTTTAATTCCCCAATATTTAAAATCTTTAAGGTTGTTGTTGTGTACTTCCCTAAAGTGGCGATAGATATAAGGGTCAAGGTTACCCCTATCTATGCAAGAGAGGTGCTCCCTTATCCTTTCACAGAGCATTCTGGTTGTTTCTCCTATGTAAATTTTTTTACATGAACATTGAATGGCGTAAATAACGCCTTTATCTTGACATCTAATTGTGTCTCTTATTTTGAAAGTAAAGTTTCCACTTTTTGATTTTAAAATCTTTTGTTTACTACTAAATTTACAGGCCCGGCATCTAAAACAGGGGAATAAACCATTTAAAGGATTTCCGTCTAGGCACCTTTGAGTGTCTTTCTTCTTTATGCTTTTCAATTGACTGGGAGCTAGTAGGCTCTTTAAATTCTGTGCTTTCCTATATATTATTTTTGGGGTTTCCCCCACTTTTCCCCCTATGATGGGATCAGTTTGTACTAAGTGCCAATGTTTTTTTAAAACTCTTTGGATGTTTAGGTTGTCATGACTGAACTCAGTTATAAAGGGCACATTAATTTCATCTCGGTTTTCTTTGATATCTTTTGTTTTATATTCTAAGAGGTCCGTCCTTACTTTCTTATCTACCTCTTGTTTAGCTTCATTGATTACTTCTGGACTATATTCTCTTTCTAAGAATTTCCTTTCTAAGATCTTTATTTGATCCTGATAATCTGTCATTCTTGAGCAATTCCGTTTAATTCTTAAATATTGCCCTTTAGGGACATTGTCTTTCCACTTTTTCATGTGGCAGCTGTTATAATGGATTAGATTATTGGCATCCACCTTTTTAAAATGTGTTTTGGTTATTAATTGGTTTTCTACAATTTCGATATCTAAGTCCAAGAAGGTGATTTGGCTTTTGCTATAGTAACTGGTAAAGGATAGTCCCATTTCATTTTTATTCATATCTGTCAGAATAGTGTTTAGATCAGTTTCACTACTTCCCCATATAAAGAACAGGTCATCTATGTATCTGCTATAGAACACAAGATCCGCGCCCAGACTATGCCTAGGGAAGAAACCTTCCTCCCAATATCCCATAAAGAGATTGGCATAGCTGGGCGCGAATCTTGTGCCCATAGCTGTTCCCTTCTTTTGAATGTAAAATTTGTCCTCAAATGAGAAATAATTATGGCCTAGGATGAATTTTATTCCATCCTCTATGAATTTCTTTTGTTCCATACATAGTTTGTTGTCCCTATCTAGGGTATTTGAGATTGCCATCAATCCCAAATCATGACTTATATTGGTGTAAAGCGACGAAACGTCGCATGTCACTAATGTGTAGTGTTATTCCCACTTAATTACCTCTAATTTTTTCAAGATGTCAGTGGTATCCTTTAGGTAAGAGGGTAATTTTTTAACATAGCCCTGTAGGTATCCATCTATGTATTTCGAGAGGTTGGAGGTGAGGAAGTTAATACCCGATATTATGGGTCTACCGGGGGGATTATTTAGATTTTTATGAATCTTTGGTAAGAAATATAGAATCGGTATTTTTGGAATTTTGGAATATAGATTTTTATGGGTCTAAGAATTTGATTTTTATGGGTCTAAGAATTTGATTTTCTATTTACAAAATTTCCAAAAATACCGATTCTATATTTCAGATTGAGCTCGCATTCTATTGGCTGATCGGAACAACCAATAGATTGCGAGCTCAATCTGATTGGCTGATTGAATCAGCCAATCGGATTGAACTTGAATCTGATTGGCTGATTCCATCAGCCAATCAGAATATTCCTACCTTAATTCCGATTGGCTGATAGAATCCTATCAGCCAATCGGAATTCGAGGGACGCCATCTTGGATGACGTCCCTTAAAGGAACCGTCATTCGTCGTTAGTCCGTCGGGCCAGCAGGATGTTCCGCGTCGGAGGTCTGCAAGATGGATCCGGAAGAAAGAAGATTGAAGATGCTGTTGATAGAAGACTTCATCCGGATCATGGACCTCTTCAGCTCCCGCTTGGATGAAGACTTCATCCGGATCATGGACCTCTTCAGCCCCCCGCTTGGGCTTGGATCAGGACATCGGAGGAGCTCTTCAGGACGGATCGGTGAACCTGGTATGGTGAAGATAAGGTAGGAAGATCTTCAGGGGCTTAGTGTTAGGTTTATTTAAGGGGGGTTTGGGTTAGATTAGGGGTATGTGGGTGGTGGGTTGTAATGTTGGGGGGGGGGTATTATATGTTTTTTTTACAGGCAAAAGAGCTGTATTTCTTGGGGCATGCCCCGCAAAGGGCCCTGTTCAGGGCTGGTAAGGTAAAAGAGCTTTGAACTTTAGTTATTTAGAATAGGGTAGGGCATTTTTTTATTTTGGGGGGCTTTGTTATTTTATTAGGGGGCTTAGAGTAGGTGTAATTAGTTTAAAATTGTTGTAATATTTTTCTTATGTTTGTAAATATTTTTTTATTTTTTGTAACTTAGTTCTTTTTTATTTTTTGTACTTTAGCAAGTTTATTTAATTGTATTTATTTGTAGGAATTGTATTTAATTAATTTATTGATAGTGTAGTGTTAGGTTAATTGTAGGTAGTTTATTTAATTAATTTATTGATAGTGTAGTGTTAGGTTTAATTGTAACTTAGGTTAGGATTTCTTTTACAGGTAAATTTGTAATTATTTTAACTAATTTAGCTATTGTACCTGGTTAAAATAAATACAAAGTTACCTGTAAAATAAATATTAATCCTAAAATAGCTATAATATAATTATAATTTATATTGTAACTATATTAGGATTTATTTTACAGGTAAGTATTTAGCTTTAATTTGGAATAATTTATTTAATAAGAGTTAATTAATTTCGTTAGATTAAAATTATATTTAATTTAGGGGGGTGTTAGTGTTAGGGTTAGACTTAGCTTTAGGGGTTAATACATTTATTAGAATAGCGGTGAGCTCCGGTCGGCAGATTAGGGGTTAATAATTGAAGTTAGGTGTCGCGATGTTAGGGAGGGCAGATTAGGGGTTAATACTATTTATTATAGGGTTAGTGAGGCGGATTAGGGGTTAATAACTTTATTATAGTAGCGCTCAGGTCCGGTCGGCACATTAGGGGTTAATAAGTGTAGGCAGGTGGAGGCGACGTTGAGGGGGGCAGATTAGGGGTTAATAAATATAATACAGGGGTCGGCGGTGTTAGGGGCAGCAGATTAGGGGTACATAAGGATAACGTAGGTGGCGGCGCTTTGTGGTCGGCAGATTAGGGGTTAATAAGTGTAGGTAGGTGGAGGCGACGTTGTGGGGGGCAGGTTAGGGGTTAATAAATATAATACAGGGGTCGGCGGTGTTAGGGGCAGCAGATTAGGGGTACATAAGGATAACGTAGGTGGCGGTCGGAAGATTAGGGGTTAAAAAAAATTATTCGAGTGTCGGTGATGTGGGGGGACCTCGGTTTAGGGGTACATAGGTAGTTTATGGGTGTTAGTGTACTTTAGAGCACAGTAGTTAAGAGCTTTATAAACCGGCGTTAGCCGGAAAGCTCTTAACTACTGACTTTTTTCCTGCGGCTGGAGTTTTGTCGTTAGATGTCTAACGCTCACTTCAGAAACGACTCTAAATACCGGAGTTAGAAAAATCCCATTGAAAAGATAGGATACGCAATTGACGTAAGGGGATCTGCGGTATGGAAAAGTCGCGGCTGAAAAGTGAGCGTTAGACCCTATTTTGAGTGACTCCAAATACCGGCGGTAGCCTAAAACCAGCGTTAGGAGCCTCTAACGCTGGTTTTCACGGCTAACGCCAAACTCTAAATCTAGGCCTAAGTTACTTCATATGGAGCAAACGATAACCGGCTGTTATTATCCTAAGTCTGGAATAGGTTGAGGGGACTAGATTTCTCCAGCTCGAGAGAAGCAGCCGCAATCAACAGATCTTGCTGGTCATTACCCTGTGTGGCTGCGAACTGTCCTAATTCTGTGGGTTACATTGGATTAATATGTATAAGCACACCTTTCATACTGGGACTATGTTGGTCCATGCCCACTCTATTTGGGGTCTTAGCTGGCTACCTCCTAATGCTAAAGGGTTCAATCTCATGAATATGTAATACATGACCTAATGAATATAAGTGTACAATTATATATATATTTATTTATTTTTTGGCCTCTCCAGTTTTACATATGTGGGCTTGATGGGCCTTTACTTGCAGTGCTGAATTAGTACCTATGCTCTCTCTAATCCATGTTATGTATAGATGTGATGCCTGGACTACAAATGTTGCCCCCATAGGTGGGCTTAGTATATCTGGGCGCATACTTTTGCACCTAGTAGGAGGGTAGCAGTATTGTTGCCTAGACATCATGCTGATGTAAGCTTTCCAAACAATTGTCTAATTAGGCATTCCTCATTATAAACAGTCCCCATTTATTGCTTTGGAGCCCTCTTTCCTTTAGTTGGGAAGTTAGAGTGCTTAGTTTGAATATTGGCTCAGCAGGGAAAGCTTAATAGTTTACATTATAGGTGTATGCCTCCTCCCCAGGTACACTTATTTCTATATACAGATTCGCTCTGTCAGCGGCCGAGATAGGGTGATCTGTCCAGACCCTTTATATTTTACAGGGAGGTGAGGGGAACTATATTCATAAGCATGCTTTTCCCCCCTTTTTGATGCAGCATACTACTGATATTAAATGAGGCTGTTGTTCTCCACTAGGGGTCAGGCTGCTGAAATGGGAGTTGCTTGCCAGGGGTGGAAGCTTTATTTGCAATTTTGATTGTTTGACTGTTCTTATGTTATCTTACAATGCTACATTAACCTGCTAATAGTGTCAATGGCACAATATACATGCCCTTCATATTATTGTTTACAATTATTGTTACAGCTTTAAAATATATGCTTGGTCAAGGTACTGCCCTACGGTGTATTTATAGGGCTAAATATATTTAGGATGCCGAAATTAATTGAACCCCTATATTCTATAAAGCAGATGTCTAGGGTCAGATAGAGGCCAAAATATAAAAAGGAGGTGGGGAAGTGCTTAGACCTTTTTCAAGCAGATGTGTTTCAGCTTTGGGCACCATATGATTTTTTTATGCGAATGCTCGCCAATCGCTACATACTCATAACCGCAGGGGACACTGCTTAAAGCTCTCGCCCTCCCCCCTTCCCTCCCTCCCCCCCCCTTCACTTCCCCCCCCCTTCCCTCTCCCTTCCTTCCCTCTCCCTCCCCCCTTCCCTCTCCTCCCTTCCCTCTCCCTCCCTCCCCCCCCTTCCCTCTTCCCCCCCTTCCCCCCCTTCCCTCTCCCTCCTTTCCCCCCTTTCCACTCTCTTTCCTCCCCCCACCTCCCTCCCCCCTCATACTTTTAGAGTTATCTGGCTATTCTAAAATGCTGCAGATGTGTTCTTTGGGACAGGGATATGCTGTATACAAGGGAGTCCAGGCTGCATATAATTACATATTTTCATATATTGCCACAAAACCTCCTACCGCTGTTCAGTTAAAAAATTAAAAGAAATAGCCGAAAGGGGCTTTAGTCTGTTCAGAGAGGGGGTAAGTTAAGTGCAGCTTATTGTGTAGCTATTGTATTCCTAATCACATGTTATAAGTCACTGCAGCGTTTTCCTTAACCTAGAGGTCCAAAACAGGACCACTACAATTTAGAAACATTGTCTGCTTTGACAACATCTGCAGTGACTTCATCTATGTACCCCCCTCCTCCCCCCCCCAAAACCCTCCGCAATTTCCGGCAGAGTTAGGGAGTCTCTGCCCTTCTCTCTACCACATATATAACCCTCCTATGTTTTGCACACAGCTGTGGACGGCTTTGGAGAAGCCTCTATATGGTTGGGAGGTTCATGCATTGAAATTGTAGGTATTATAAAGTCTGTTGACTATATCAAGGACAAAAACAAGCCTGTATAGGTTATGATTTGGTCATTGTAATTAGGCTTATTCTAAGTTAGTTGTTTTAATTTGTGTTATTTGTCCTCCTGAGAATGTACTTAGTTAAAATGAGGTAATATACATGGCTAACCAAGGCGCCTTTTGCTTATGATATACTTAAATTCTACAGCTGTGCAGACATGTCTGTTCGGACCCAATATATAAATCTTGATGTATGTCAAATGGGCATGTTGCCATGATGTTTCTTTTAGAAATTGTATTTTTGTTTGCCATTTTACCTCAATAAAAATTACTTAAAAAAAAAAAAAAAAGGTGGATGCCAATAATCTAATCCATTATAACAGCTGCCACATGAAAAAGTGGAAAGACAATGTCCCTGAAGGGCAATATTTAAGAATTAAACGGAATTGCTCAAGAATGACAGATTATCAAGATCAAATAAAGATCTTAGAAAGGAAATTCTTAGAAAGAGAATATAGTCCAGAAGTAATCAATGAAGCTAAACAAGAGGTAGATAAGAAAGTAAGGACGGACCTCTTAGAATATAAAACAAAAGATATCAAAGAAAACCGAGATGAAATTAATGTGCCCTTTATAACTGAGTTCAGTCATGACAACCTAAACATCCAAAGAGTTTTAAAAAAACATTGGCACTTAGTACAAACTGATCCCATCATAGGGGGAAAAGTGGGGGAAACCCCAAAAATAATATATAGGAAAGCACAGAATTTAAAGAGCCTACTAGCTCCCAGTCAATTGAAAAGCATAAAGAAGAAAGACACTCAAAGGTGCCTAGACGGAAATCCTTTAAATGTTTTTTTCCCCTGTTTTAGATGCCGGGCCTGTAAATTTAGTAGTAAACAAAAGATTTTAAAATCAAAAAGTGGAAACTTTACTTTCAAAATAAGAGACACAATTAGATGTCAAGATAAAGGCGTTATTTACGCCATTGAATGTTCATGTACAAAAATGTACATAGGAGAAACAACCAGAATGGTCCGTGAAAGGATAAGGGAGCACCTCTCTTGCATAGATAGGGGTAACCTTGACCCTTATATCTATCGCCACTTTAGGGAAGTACACAACAACAACCTTAAAGATTTTAAATATTGGGGAATTAAAAAAGTTCACCCCGACTGGAGAGGGGGAAACTGGGAAAATAAACTCCTAAAGGCAGAAGCTGAAATTATATACCTAATGAATACCCTCCAACCTGGAGGCTTGAACTCTCAGATAGACATTTCCCCCTTCTTATAAAAGTCTGCGAACATTTTCCAGGTTAAATCAGCCACTTATATAGAAAATACTCACATACATTAAATAAGCAATAAAATTTCAATTTACCTTGGGCAAAGATAGTACAAGCCCTATATAAATTTATTTTTCTAGTAATTAAAAAGGAATTTTTATCCCCCTAAAATCAATAAATTAATTGAATAAGCCATATTTTTACCCACTAGCAATAACTCTAGTTATGGGATTGATAATTTCTGATTTAAATGTACATCCATTTTTAAATTGTTACAAATTTATAAATTGTTGAAATTACTATCCTTTGTTGAAAAGGAATATGTATATATCGTTAATTTTTACCCACTAACAATAATTCTAGATATGGGAATGATGATTCTGATTCTTATATTTTCGTTTCGTCCATTTTTAAATTGTTACAAATTTATAAATTGTTGAACTTACTATCCTTTGTTGAAAAGGAATATGTATATATCGTTAATTTTTACCCACTAACAATAATTCTAGATATGGGAATGATGATTCTGATTCTTATATTTTCGTTTCGTCCATTTTTAAATTGTTACAAATTTATAAATTGTTGAACTTACTATCCTTTGTTGAAAAGGAATATGTATATATCGTTAATTTTTACCCACTTACAATAATTCTAGATATGGGAATGATAATTCTGATTCTTATATTTTTGTTTCAGTTTAGGTAATTTTAAGTTTGCACGATCTAAATGTTTATTATCTAATAAAGGCACTTTAGAATTGAAATATATAAGTTGAATTGTGTGAATGCTAATAAAGCAGAAATGATAAGTTCTCTTCCTTGTGTATCATGTAACTAAATAACAACACAGAAACAATCATTACCAACTTAAATAAAGTCCACCTTTACATTGGAAGCCACACAGGTGTTGATAGAAATCAAAAGGAAATGAAGGAACCAATCAAAACACATTCATACCTTTAAAAAGCCAGAAGCTAGCAGGATAAGCATTCTTGATAAAGCCCAGAAGGGTGAAACGCGTTGAATGGGACCTGCTACACTCTACTAAACTTCATTTACTACTGTCACAAAGTTGTGTGACCCTGCAACTTTAAACTTTTCTCCTGACCCTGCAAGTTAAAATCTACCTTTGGTAACTTCAGGGAATACGGTGTTACTGCTAAACACTGACCAAAGATTTCTTCAAACCTTAAGAAGTCTGAGGGAACCCAGATGAAAACAATATTTGGGCTATAAGAAGAAAGGAAAACAAAAAAAAGGATAACTACATCACCAGAACGGATCATCACCCCTGACCTCTGAATCAAAGAGAAGGTCAGGTGACTTATCAGAAGCACCAGGAACAAACAGTCTGTGAATCTCTCACAGTGAAGAATATCAGCGGTTGCAACCAGGACAGATTAAGGTACCTCTACACTAATTTGCACTACGTTTTTTAAAACACGCAAACTGAACTTTAAAGACATCAAGGTATTCATCTGTTAAATTAACCATTTCCATTAACCACGATTGCTTTGGCACCTAAATCCGAATATTGGCTGTTTTTTGCCTTTTTAACTATCCAGCACACCTGAGCCAATTATATGTCCAAGGAAAGTAACTGTATTTGTTACTGAAGAACTGTAAAGCTGTTAGGACTGATACATTTGTGCCTTTTAAATATTCAATTCACCATTTATCTTAGAAATTTGTTGCTTGCCATATGTTATCTATAGAATTAATTCCTTTATACCTGGAATTCTAGGAATATATGGTTCTAGTCTGTTTTTATAAGTGTTGTATAAGGGAGACGTCCCTTTATTAATTAGGAAAAGCATTTGCTGTTGTTTTTATGTGTTATAAGAATTTTTAAATAAACTAGATTGTATAAAACATAAATTAGATTGGTATCATCATTTCCTAGCTTTTTTTTAGCGCTGCTAAGTATACATTCTTAGCTCACTGTTGTTTGTCCGACATTGGTCGGGGTAATCTGCACCAAAGGTGTCCTGTGTTTTACTTCACATAGGGGCGTGACTATCGCCAGGAGCAGACCGGGAGAGTAAGAGTCAGCCGAGCGGCTCTGAAGCTTCGGCTTGCGAATTATTGCACTGGAAGTGCAAACATCCTTGTGAGTATATAGTTAATACTCTAGTGGAAAATCTCACAGATTGTTAGGTTTATCTGCACCAGAGCGCCTCTTCTTTTTGTCTTTTCCAGGATGAAGTCTATCATCACGCATACTGTGGAGAGAGCTGCTATTTTGCTTTGGGGCTATTTTTCTCTGCCTCTTCAAAACCGTGGGACTTTTATATCTGTTGGTACTATCTATATATATATGGACGATTGTGCTTACACCAACAAGGATTTGTATAAGTATTTTTCTATATATACTGCATATATTTGATGTTATTGGTTATTTATACATAGATATATTTATCGGTCAATCATATATATACATTTTTATAATTATATTATAATTAGAATATATTCTTTAGGAATAGCATACAATAGGCGCACCTCTCTTTTTTGGCACACAACTAATTGTGCTGTCTCTTTTTCACATTCTATTGGCTGTTCCGATCACCAGATGATGAAAGGAAACCCAGGTTATATCATTTGCTTTTCAGTCTCTCTACACAGTGTATGAAAAATCAATTTTTTTACACCACAGCAAAATGCGTTTAAAGGGGACAGTTAAAGGGACATAAAACCCATTTTTTTCTTTCATCATTTAGATAGAACAAGCTATTTTAAACAATTTTTTAAATGTAATTCTACTGTCAAATTTTCTTTGCTCTCTTGATATCTTTTGTTGAAAAGCAAGGATAAAAGCTCAAGAGCGTGCACATGTCTGGATCACTATATGGCAGCAGTTTTGCAAGAATGTTACCCATTTGCAAGAGCACTAGATGGCAGCACTTTTTCCTGCCTGTAGTGCACGAGATGCCTACCTAGGTATCTCTTCAACACAGAATATCATGGGAATTAAGCAAATTTGATAATAGAAATAAACTGGAAACGTTTTAAAAGATTGTATGTTCCGTCTGAGTCACAAAAGATAATTTTTGGGCTTTATATCCCTTTAAGTAAAAATAAAACTTTAATGGTTCAGCTAGAGCAGGGGTTTTAAATCTGTCACCAGACCTCCCTAACCGGCCAGTTTTTCAGGATTAGTTTGGGGTGAGAGCAGGTAAAATAACTAGGTTTACTACTTAGCTGATTATTTCACCTGTGCTCCAGGTCAGATATCCTTAACATTTGGCCTGTTAGGGAGGTCTGAGGACAGGTTTCAAAACCCCTGAGTTAGTGCAAGCAATTTTAACAACTTTCCAATTTACTTCTATTATCTAATTTGCTTTGTTATTTTTGTATCCTTTGTTGAAGACTAAATCTAATTATGCTGATAGGAGCTTAGGAGCGTGCATGTGTCTTTACCAGTCTATGGCAGTAGTATTTGTAACTATGTTTAACACTGCTATAAACAATATAGCAAACACTGTTGACAGATGGCTAAACACACGTGCACACTCCTGAGCTCACCTTGGGTTACTGAGAACTAAGCAAAATTGATAATAAATGTAAACTGGGGGCGCGATCTGATATACGGCGCAGGTTTCGGCGCAAGCGTGGAAACCTGCACCGCCCGTAGTTTGACCTCGCACAGCGAGCTATCACATATACGGCGCCGGCAGTTGCTAAAGTGCCGTAAGTCTGACAATCTAGCAATGTCCAGAAATCTGCATTAGTACAAATATCTGGAGTCACCACTTTAGAAACTGCCGCCGCCTACAAAAACTGACTAAAATATTAAATGTCCCTTTACTGTCTATTTGTCTAACACGCCTCCCAAACATAGCCCAACACGTATACCCCTCTATCCGCAATCCCCCCTCTCACTCCTAACAATAAATATATTAACCCCTAAACCGCCGCTCCCGGACCCCGCCGCCACCTATATTAACTGTATCACCCCTAATGTAAGCCCCCTACACCGCCGCCACCTATATTATATATATTAACCCCTAATGTGAGCCCCTACCCCGCCGCCACCTATTTAAACTACATTACCCCATAATGTGAGCTCCTACCCCGCCGCCACCTATATTAAAATGATAACCCCCTAATGTGAGCCCCTACACCGCCGCCACCTACATTAAAATTATTAACCCCTAATCTAATCCCCCTACCCCATCACCACCTATATTAAAATGATTAACCCCTAATCTAATCCCCCTATACCGCCTCCACCTATATTAAAATGATTAACCACTAAACCTAAGTCTAACCCTAACACCCCCTAACGTAATTATTATTAAAATACATCTAAATAATATTAATAATATTAACTAAATTATTCCTATTTAAATCTAAATACTTACCTATAAAATAAACCCTAAGATAGCTACAATATAATTAATAATTACATTGTAGCTATTTTAGGGTTTATATTTATTTTACAGGTAACTTGGTATTTATTTTAACTAGGTACAATAGCTATTAAATAGTTAATAACTATTTAATAGCTACCTAGTTAAAATAATTACTAAATTACCTGTAAAATAAATCCTAACCTAAGTTACAAATACACCTACACTATCAATAAATTAATTAAATAAACTAAAGTTATCTAACCAAAAATATAATTAAATACACTAAACTAAATTACAAAAACAAACACTAAATTACAAAAAATAAAAAAAGATTATAAGAATTTTAAGCTAATTATACCTAATCTAAGCCCCCTAATAAAATAACAAAGCCCCCCAAAATAAAAAAATGTCCCTACCCTAAACTAAATTGCAAAAAGTAATCAGCTCTATTACCAGCCCTTAAAAGGGCCTTTTGTGGGGCATTGCCCCAAAGTAATCAGCTTTTTTACCTGTAAAAAAAAAGAACAACCCCCCCATTACAACCCACCACCCACACACCCCTACTCTAAAACTCACCCTATCCTAATCATGAAAGAAACAATTTGGGTTAAGTGTCTAAAGATTTTGTAGATTGGCTGTGGAGAACAGCAGTTGAAATCATTTATCTATGATCTTGTGTTGTGCGCACGTTATGGAATACTTCTGATTTTGGCCAATGAATGGAAAGGCCTGAGTTGGACGAGGATTTGCCCACATAAGGATTTATATACTATTAGCATAAATAACTTATATGATATATGATCTATGTGTTGCAGATTGCCAGGGAAATTATTTTATTAGACCTATCTTTTAGCAACAAGTGAATAAACCATTTTATCTATCCTCAGCCCCGTAATCTAACTCTGACATAATCACAGTTTCTTGCCTCCGGTTAACTTCCTTGCAACCGTCTCATTTCATGCAGTCTCCAGTTCCCTTTAAGAAATAAAAAAGGGGGCATTTTATATCATAAATAAGGCACAGATACTAATTAGATTGGAGAGGTTTATGTCTGCTTTACCTGAGCTCACATGTGGAAAGGTGCAAAAAAAGGCTTTTTAAAAAAATATATATAATCAATTTGAGCTCATATGTGTGCTTGGGCTTAGGTGAGCTCAGACGAGCGGAAATGGTAATGACAAGGCGCATTCAATTACACTTTGATAAATTAAGCTCTTTGTAGCCCGAAGAGGCTGCAAATCAAATAGCTGGTTTTAGGCACTTTGCAGCATTTTGTAAACCTACGTTTTAGCCTCTCCAGGGAGCGTGGGGCAAAGCACAATCTTTACACGGAAACAGGAGGTGTCTAAAGGGATGTAACACATTAAATATAATGATGTATCCAAAGCAAAGCTTAGCCTTAGAATAAAATAGATGTATTATACCATTATATTAGTTGTTTAAATATTGAAGATATAACTGTAAAAACATAATTTATGCTTACCTGATAAATTCCTTTCTTCTGTTGTGTGATCAGTCCACGGGTCATCATTACTTCTGGGATATAACTCCTCCCCAACAGGAAATGCAAGAGGATTCACCCAGCAGAGCTGCATATAGCTCCTCCCCTCTACGTCACTCCCAGTCATTCGACCAAGAATCAACGAAAAAGGAGAAACCAAGGGTGAAGTGGTGACTGGAGTATAATTTAAAAAATATTTACCTGCCTTAAAAAACAGGGCGGGCCGTGGACTGATCACACAACAGAAGAAAGGAATTTATCAGGTAAGCATAAATTATGTTTTCTTCTGTTATGTGTGATCAGTCCACGGGTCATCATTACTTCTGGGATACCAATACCAAAGCAAAAGTACACGGATGACGGGAGGGATAGGCAGGCTCACTATACAGAAGGAACCACTGCCTGAAGAACCTTTCTCCCAAAAATAGCCTCCGAAGAAGCAAAAGTGTCAAATTTGTAAAATTTGGAAAAAGTATGAAGCGAAGACCAAGTTGCAGCCTTGCAAATCTGTTCAACAGAGGCCTCATTCTTAAAGGCCCAAGTATAGTCCTCTCACACATCCTATCTAGTCGTTGGGTGCAAGAGAATGACTGGGAGTGACGTAGAGGGGAGGAGCTATATGCAGCTCTGCTGGGTGAATCCTCTTGCATTTCCTGTTGGGGAGGAGTTATATCCCAGAAGTAATGATGACCCGTGGACTGATCACACATAACAGAAGAAAGTTTAGTTTGTATAAAGTACTCTAGATTCTATAAAATAACAGGAGCTGCCATGTTTGAACTAGTTTTCTATTATCTCTTCTACTAAGTACAATTAGGGATAGATATATAAACCAGGGAATAAACATTGTTTCTGTTTTATATCTGAAGGAGGACAGTGAGATATGGTGAAAACTTAAGTTCAAACACGGCAGTGTCCATTACTTTACAGAAACTCAGCGGAGTTAAATTACAGGAAAATGGGACTTAATAAATAATGAAAGTATATTGCAAAGTTGTTGTTTTTTTAGCTATACATAGTAAAACCTTTTATATTACAAACTCATACTGTTAAGTATCCCTGTAATGGCCTTTTTGCAACTTTTAGTTAGAAATGACATCTGAGTCACTGATACTAGAGTTTAAAATATGTTTTCAGATTACCGTATAATATCGCACATATCCAAGAAACTGCTGGGGAAAAAAGGAATAAGTTAATACAATATTCACAAATAATTAAATAACAGGAGGCGAATACAAAAAGATTTTTGGTATAGAATTTTTTTTTATTTTGGAACACAAAATAATGCAAAAAAAAAAAAATGCTCCTATTTAACAATTTATCAGTAGCTACAACATCGCCACTATGTACAAAATATCCAATGGTAAATGTATAACAAATATAAAAATACAGTATGCATTACATATATACAATGTGCAAAACATATGGCAAACATCATTATGATATGGAATTGGTTTCAGGGGTGCAAACTGCAAATACAAAGGCATCAAAACTTTTCATAGAAAGGCAATACATAAAAATGGGCCCCTGGTTGCAAATCACATTTTCTTCCTGATTTTGCTAAACTCCTTCAAATTCAGTCTCTAAAAGCAGTGAAGGAGATGGTTTGCTAGTGCTATATTAATCAGAGCTATATACACAATCTTCATAAAGCCAGATGATAAGACACCATCTAAACAAAATGACATAAAAGCATCTCTTCTGTAAGTGATAATCAGGACAGATTCATTGTCTCTGCCTGAAAGTCTTCTTGGGTGCCATTTTTGTTGTTGCTGGTTTTAAGAAACAAGACAAAATCAGCAGTAATTATTTTAGAAAAAAATTCCACAACATTAAAAGTTTTCCCTTTGGGATACTTTTTCAGAATGCATAATATACCATAAAAGGGTCTCCTTTGGCAACATATCTAGCAATGCTTTTGGTTTCCGCAAAATATTATTTTCTATTTCCTTAAAGGGACATTAAATAATTTGTTTTGATTGTTGCATCTGAAAAAGGTGTGTTAGCTGTATTTGTTTAGTAAAACAAGGGAAACAAAAAATACTTTTATTCCTTGTATAAACAGTGCTCTTAAGTATGCACAACACAACATATTGGAATTTAATGTCCCTTTAATTCGTTCCAGCTGGGAGGTGAGTTTTTTTTCCAGCCAATTTAAAAACATTAAAAAATAATAATAATAAAACAAAAAAATATATATTCATATTCCATCCAGTAAGAGCACCTTTGAGTCCTATGGATAAAGATTACAGATTGTCTTATTATGTAAATATATCAATAAGCAATAAAATAAAACTAAGAACACACACAGATAACTTCTAAAGGACCAGCAGCACATTAAACGTGGAGAAATGCTTTAAAGTGACATCATCACATTCCCAAGATGTCCACACTATGGATAGACCCTTGCTTTCCTGGGAAAGTTATGATGTACCTTTCAAATTTGGTGGCACTGCTAAATTGCATTGAGACAGCTCCTATTTAGACAGAGACTCTTATGAACACACAGGCACATTCAAATAGAGGATACATCTAATGTAATTAAAAAAAATACCGCAACTAATGTGCAGTTTTAGGCCAAGAACACTGCTACACAAACAATGCATAAAAACAACACAAATTATTTCTTAGCTGCACTTTATCGAAGCAAGCGTAGTTCAGCATTAGAGCCTTTAAGTCTTTAGTAAGTTAAAACCACAAATAAAGATTGTAAATGCTTAATAGTGTTACAGTGCAAGACCACACTTATGTGTTAACAGAATAGCACATGATTTTGCTTGTTGAAATTAAATGGGTTTACATTAAATGAGGCTTTGCATTATACAACACTATTTAAATAAAGTTGCCAGCCTTCCACATTACCAAATAGCAGCCAGCAAATGTATATCAAAGGCAAATGATTATCTGCCAATAACTGGTTCTTTTAAATTCACATTAAAGGGACACTGTATCCAATTTTTTTCTTTTGTGATTCAGATAAAGCATGCAATTTTAAGCAACTTTCTAATTTACTTCTATTATCAATTTTTCTCTGTTCTCTTGATATCTTTATTTGAAAAAGAAAGCATCTAAGCTGAGGAGCCAGCAAATTTGTGGTTCAGAACCATGGACAGCAATTGTTTATTGGTGCTGCCCAATCAGCATGGACAACCCAGGTTGGTCACCAAAAATGGGCTGGCATCTAAACTTAAATTCTTGCTTTTCAAATAAACATACCAAGAGAATGAAGAAAATTTGATAATAGGAGTACAATAGAAAGTTGCTTCAAATTGCATGCTCTATCTGAATCACAAAAGAAAAAATTTGGGAACAGTTTCCCTTTAAATACAAAGTTGTTCCTATTTTATTTTAAATTTGTACATATTTATAAAACATATTTTAAAGAAATGTATCTTATGTGGTTATTTTTCTTAAACAATGTTATAGTATGAGTCAATATGATGCATACAAAGTACCAAAATTGGCTTAAACTTGAAGAGCTGTGAAATAATTTTAGTCTCTATGTCAGTAAAAATTGTATAAAGCCAGTCTTAAAATTCATAAATTAGTCCCAGGTTTTTACAAATGCATAAAACTCACCAAAAATCAAAGATTAATTAGAATATTTGGTGAAATTGCAATACATTGTATACAAATTATTTCAATTGGAACATATACATTATTTTATATATCTTAGAAAAAATATAAATTTTACCATTTGAACTCGGCAAATAAAGTAAAACAAACAAAAAAACAACACACTTTTTTTCACTACATTACGTTAAAGGGAAAATAATTTAAAAAAAAGATTTGAACCCAATAGAATGTGTATGACCTGAAAGTAAACATATATAAAATCGATAAAAAGAAACGTCTCTTCTGCATGAATATATCTTGTTTGTGCAGAGAGCACAAATCACTTTCCAATTGTATATACAGTATATTTAAGGCAATGACATTTATCAATATATAAGTGTTTGTCATGAGTTTCAGATTTCTATTGTATTTTTTCTAGCACAGCAAAATGTCTGCTTGTCTTAGACTCTACACTGCAGCATTAAATGAAGCCTATCTGTTAATGTCTGCTTGTCTTAGACTCTACACTGCAGCATTAAATGAAGCCTATCTGCTAATGTCTGTCTTAGGCTTCATTTAATACTGCAGTGTAGAGTCTAAGACAAGTAGAGATGAGCAGATAGGCTTCATTTAATGCTGCAGTGTAGAGTCCATCTGGTAATGTCTGCTTGTCCTAGACTCTACACTGCAGCATTAAATGAAGCCTATCTGCTAATCTCTGTCTTAGGCTTCATTTAATGCTGCAGTGTAGAGTCTAAGACAAGCAGACATTAATAGATAGACTCTACACTGCAGCATTAAATGAAGCCTATCTGTTAATGTCTGCTTGTCTTAGGATTCATATAATGCTGCAGTGTTGAGTCCATCTGTTAATGTCTGCTTGTCTTAGACTCTACACTGCAGCATTAAATGAAGCCTATCTGTTAATGTCTGCTTGTCTTAGACTTTACACTGCAGCATTAAATGAAGCATATCTGCTAATCTCTGTTTTAGGCGTCATTTAATGCTGCAGTGTAGAGTCTAAGACAAGTAGACATTAACAGATAGGCTTCATTTAATGCTGCAGTGTAGAGTCCATCTGGTAATGTCTGCTTGTCCTAGACTCTACACTGCAGCATTAAATGAAGCCTATCTGCTAATCTCTGTTTTAGGCTTCATTTAATGCTGCAGTGTAGAGTCTAAGACAAGCAGACATTAATAGATAGGCTTCATTTAATGCTGCAGTGTAGAGTCTATCTGTTAATGTCTGCTTGTCTTAGGATTCATTTAATGCTGCAGTGTAGAATCTACCTGTTAATGTCTGCTTGTCTTAGGATTCATTTAATGCTGCAGTGTAGAATCTATCTGTTAATGTCTGCTTGTCTTAGGCTTCATTTAATGCTGTAGTGTAGAGTCTAAGACAAGCAGACATTAATAGATAGGCTTCATTTAATGCTGCAGTGTAGAGTCTATCTGATAATGTCTGCTTTTCCTAGGCTTCATTTAATGCTGCAGTGTAAAGTCTATCTGCTAATCTCTGCTTGTCTTAGACTCTACACTGCAGCATTAAATTAAGGCTATCTGCTAATGTCTGCACACTGAAGAATCATACATTTCCCGTATCAGTGGTACATACATGTAACATTAACAGCATATCTAGTTGTAGACACACATGACTATATAGTCTGATTATTAGTGTGCAATAATGTCCCTAATACATAATAATGTGTATTGGGTATCACCTGACTCACTGCTTGAGTACAAGCAAGACAATCAGTTACCATTGTGATATACTATATTCTGAAAGGGTGTATTTAAACATACATGTATTCTACAGATGGCTGTTGGCGACTGGGGTGCGAAATGTCTTATTCATATACTAATTTAATTTTCTTGCTATAGTAGAAGGTAAAAAACTATCAAGTAAATCCATTTCCATAGTGTGTTTCCTCTGTTATCACGTATAATTACAGTCATATGTTATTATTATATATATATTATTTTCCCCAACACATATAACTGGTGCTCTTTCATTTGCAAATCATACATTTTTTGAGTACAATGTAAATCTTGAAAATAATTGAAGACCAATGTATAACAACTTGATGCAATCGAAATGTTGTGCCTCTCAGAATTACCAAGGTGTTACATGTTTAAAAGGCTGCAAAATAGAAAGTGCGCAACTACGATATTTATAAGGGAGAGGTCACGTGACAGGATAGTTTCCTAACTACCATCTCACCAGCTTAGTGGGTACTTTTAAGCTTCAGGTCATAAGAGTTAACATAGAAATAAAAGTCCTGTTAATGTGAAAGGTTTTCAAGTGTGCAAGAATCTAATTTTAAATAAATAATCATTTAAAATCCAAATAGCATATTTGTAAATAGGGAGCAGAGATCTGTTAAGCAAACATTCTTATTGGACTAATTATATTTGAGATTTTATGGGGTGCTTTTTTCATAATGTGGATAAAATTGAAGGATAATGATCTACTTTGTAAGAACATTAATTTTATACAAACCTATGCACATTAGTATCTATATATATATATTAGTACAGCATGCTACCTATAAAAATACCGGACATGGTTAAGAAACCTAAACTATTCCCATACCAAAAAATACTTTTTTCAGTAAAGGAAGTTTAAGTGGCTGAATTTAAAATCTGGGAGAAGATAAGACAGATGTTGACACTTGCCTAATTTGTTTACAGCTTTTCAGTATGCAGTTAATTTTAGTTAGTTTACCTATACATAGTCCCTTCTTTTTTATTGCAGAATGTTAAAAACAATTCTACAGCAGCAATACAATCTTTATACTGTGTTTGAGTAAATACCATACATTGGATTAAAAAAAGTACTCTAAGGACTAAAAATGTTTTACCAATCACTCTGTTACTTAGTATAAAATTCCAAAAAAGAGTTACTGAGTCATTTCTTTGGAAATAATGCAAGCTATTAAGTAAATAAATATATATATACTCATTTGAGTTCTAGAACTTTATATATATATATACTGTGGTAAAAGTGATATCAGACGATTGCCCTGTGAAAATATAATGAAAAAAGGACTCAAAGGGTTTGGGAACGGTTGTACAGCTAGTAATGTAATGTAGTGATGTAGTGGTAATGTAGTAATGTTTCTGCTGTATTGACCAAGTGCACATGCGCATCCATTATATGATACTGACAACAGATACTGGTCAGTGTTACAGTAGTCATCAGGCGCACGGTACAATGTGTGTTTAATAAGAAAGATAAATATTCTCCCTGCCTGTTCTCAGGTAAAGTAAGTGGTAGAGATTTGTAGTTATAAGTGCAAGGAATACTTTTTGCTATTAAAAGGACAAGGTACTACAAAAACAAACGGACACCTCCATAAAAAAGTATTTATGCATAGTAAAAAATAAATAAAAAATAAGATGTAATTTCATAATATACTTTACTCATTTTTTCCAGCAAGGCTGGGGGTTCATACTGCAGGACCTTCATACGCAGCAATTAGTAGATCGGATCAGGGGATCAATTATATCTGTCCTTAACTAGCAATGGAGCTAAGACCAACAATACTGAAGAGGGTTTTCAAATGGGTATGTCCCTGGACTGCAAACAAAATGCCCACTCAGAACAGAAAATGAATTGCTGATATCTACAAAGCATATATAAGAAATGACTTTAATGTCCCTTTAATGGAATTTTAAAGACCCTTAAACTCTACAATTGTATCTTTCTCATGTTACTTCTAAACATGCAGTTTTCTCTTTACGCATACAGGTTACTAATAGCTTTTCAGGAAGGCTGGGTAATTGCTGAGATCTACCCCCATCAGCATTACAAACCACATAGAGAAAAGTAACAGATATTACAGCAGCTATATACCCACAAATACAGCGCTAAGCCCTCTGTTACCACATAATAATACAAAATACTGGCTGGTTACTTGTAAAAGAGCCATATATTCTGCCTAAAGTTACAAATAGATTAGATGCCTCTTCTCCATATTCTTAAAACGTTTTTCCTTTGCGTTACCAAGAACAAAGATATTTTCCATATTTACAAACATTTTTAAGTTTAGCATTTTTTTAATTGGAGATCTGTAAGTGAATGCTTGTCAATGAATTTATCCAACATTTATGTACACTTCTTTTGGACAACACATATCAAATATGCTGACGTTTCTTTTTTTTAATATAATCCCTTGTTTTTGGTGTTTGCCAGCTTAACCATTTAAGCAAGGATTGTGCATTGTTTCCTTTTAGCCTCCAATAATTTCTGCTTATAAAAAATCTTTTAATACATATTATTTTTTTACAATATATTACAGCATGCTCTGGATTGGAGCCTATGAAATTCCCTTTCTGTTACCTTCATTCTGGAAAGCTGAAATTAAGCTGCACACTGATTTTACCAATTGAAACAGATTTCTGTGTTTGTTCTATGGAGAATATTAAAATATGAACTGTAGAACTTACACTTTCAAAGATATAACACCATCTCATTTATGTTACCAGTGGCAAACTTTAAAAATGCGCAGAAGCAATTTGTTTATATGCAGCCAAGCCACCATTTTGTTTTCTTTTGCAATATAACTGAAACCCTTATTGTTTATGCAAGGGGTATATACTATCAACAATAATACATTGCACATATGTTTCTGAATTGTATTCCTTTAATGAAAGCTGTATCCCAATGAGGGTCCACTGGACCAGCCAGTGCTTTTTTTTGCCCAAGATCTCAGAATGCACATTGGCTCAGCCTGTTCACAGGAACACTCAAGTGCAGTCATTTAAAAAATTTACAAAAAATAATTCTATACAATGTGTCTGCTACTATCCAATGTGTTTGAACAATGCTGCAGTCATATTTTCATACCTCATATGAAGCTGGACTTATTCCTATTTATACCTAACGACAATAGTTTCCTTTTATTTTGTGCAGTCTAATGTCTTCTCTAGTGATCAATCTAGGACAGAAGTATTGAGAAACCCGTAAAGGAAATATACAGCTCTCTCTATTCTGTCATATGACCTAATTATTAGAGTTACCACCGTATTTCAACCTACATGGTTTAATAAATGAAATCCCTGTGTTCAGAAATACTTTAGTTCTTTACTCCCATTGTAAGTGCAAATCATTTGAATCCAAAAAATCCGTGTTGAACATACTTGGTATAGTTGCGCTAAGAGGCGTAAGAGAAGATGCAGAATTAGGCATAGTAATGTCCAGCCACTCCATGTTGTCTAGATTGGTGTCGTTAAGGTCTAGCGACAAGCAACTGTTTGCTGTGAATGGTGTGTCACTGGTCTCCATTGGTGTAGAGTCATGATCCAGCATGCTAGGATGTTGGATGAGATCGTTGTTCAGTTCATCTATCAGCGAATAGGCTTCTCTATCACTGTTGCTGTCTAGATGAGGAATGCTGTTTCCTGGTGTCATTGTTCCATCTAAAAATGCTTCTAGTTGACTTTCTAAACTTACGGACAGACTGCTTGTTGGTTCTAAAGACAGTGGAGGTGCTACATGTATTTGGGGCGGTGGTCTTGATACCACAGTATTCACTGGCATAGTGGTCACGTTGGCAGTAACTGGCCTCATCTTAGATATGGGTGACGGCTCTTCTTTTATAAGAGGAGAAATTTCTGGATAAAATGAGAAAACACAAATATTAATTTACTCCATTGATTCATTTTTAATATTAAACGCTAAAATATTACATCTATCTTAAAAAACACCTAGGTATAAAGTCATATGCTGTTTAATGTTTGCCTAAGCATGGTTTTACCAGAATTTGAATTCCACACAATGATAAAAACCAGCAGAAAATGACACATTTTGCACACTTGAAGAGTATTTTTTTTAACATTAAGAAAGACAGATTTTAAAATAATTCTGAGACATTCTGAGGTATAAATGATTGTGATGCATCGCAATGCCCATGTTGTAGGTATGGATATCCTCAAATCCTGACCTGTTATTGTGCCCTTTAGAATCAGTGGCTCCTGCCCTTAACATCAATAGAGTGCAATGATAATGTAATAGTCTAGATGTATAAGACGCACTGTATAAGAAATGTTTCTAAAACAGCTGTATGGGCACATGACAACAGATTAATTGACCTTGCAACATCAAAATACAAATATAAGGTTAGTGGGAGTGTTCTTTCAATTGTCTTTTTTTTGGAGGGGTGTCTATTGAGAATGGGGTCGAAGCTTTATATGGTGGGGTGGGGTTTATATATTCCTCTCAAATTTTGGTGATCCAGGTTTCTGTAACACTTTCTATACAGGCATACCTCGTTTTATTGCGCTTTGCAGATATTGCTATTTTTACAAATTAAAGGTTTGTTGAACCCTGTGTCGAGCAAGTCTATCTGCGCCATTTTTCCAACATATATACACATATAAACACATAAATACACATACTGTATATACACACCTATATTTACACACCACCAGCAAAAAGATTATGACTTACTGAAGGCTCAGATGATTGTTAGCATTTTTTATCAATAAAGTATTTTTTAATTAAGTTATGTACATTGTTTTTTTAGCCATAATGCTAGCATACACTTAATAGACTACAGTATAGTGTAAATATAACTTTTATATGCACTGGGAAACAACAAATGAGTGTGACTCACTTTATTGCTATATACTCACTTTATTGCGGTGGTCTGGAACCAAACCTGCAATATCTGCAAGGTATGCCTGTATATATTACATAATATGAAGATATATTGGGGCTTCCAGGGCTAAGTATATATTACACATGACATTGCTTTATGTGCTGATACTTGTAAAACATTTATTCAAATTGGTCATCATCCAGCATGAAAAGCAAGAAATGACAACCAATGAAAAGCAAGAAATGACAACCAATGAAAAGCAAGAAATGACAACCAATGAAAAGCAAGAAATGATAACCAATGAAAAGCAAGAAATGACAACCAATGAAAAGCAAGAAATGATAACCAATGAAAAGCAAGAAATGACAACCAATGAAAAGCAAGAAATGACAACCAATGAAAAGCAAGAAATGATAACCAATGAAAAGCAAGAAATGACAACCAATGAAAAGCAAGAAATGACAACCAATGAAAAGCAAGAAATGACAACCAAGGAAAATAGAATGTTAAAAGCATAACAAATGAAATGATAGTAGCTTGTGCCAGTGAGTCTCAGACAGTGTATAACGGCACTTCAGAGTCATCGCAGATAATTTCTTGGTTTGGTCCTATTTTAAATGTATTACTTTTAAGAAGAAATGAACATATTTTTATATTTTATTTTTAGGTATAACTTATATCATATAAGGCTCTCTTATTGGCCACGTGTTTGGAAAACAAATAGCTCACAGGTTGTCACCGCACAAAACCTTTTGAGAAGTAAAGCTGCATTTATTTTCTCTAAGGTTGTTTTTGCATAATATCATTAAAGGGACATGATTCAGATAGAGCACACATTTGTAACCAACTTTACAATTTACTTTTATTATCAATCTATTGCTATCGTCTCTTTAATGATCAGCAATGCACTACTAGGAGCAAGCTGAACACATCGGTAAGCCAATCACATGAGGCATATATTTGGCAGCCACCAATCAGCAGCTAGCTCCCAGCTCCTAAGCCTACATAAGTATACTTTTTAACAAAGGATACCAAAAGAACAAAACAAATTAGATAGAAGTAAATTGGAAAATTGTTTAAAATGACATGCTCTATCTGAATCGTAAAAGAACAATTTTGTGTTTAATATTCCGTTAAATAAACATTTGCTAACTTCTTACCTACAAAACTGTCATTTAAGGACATTAAACACTAAATACATTTTGTAAACATAGTACTGAGTTTTTTCCAACCTCCCTCAAGTCGTTGGTGGTGCCATGTTGAAATCTAGCTTTCACTATATTCCAGTGCTGATGTGTTTGTACATGTGCAGTAACTCTCCTTCAGATACCTGTAGTGTAACTTAAGTTTCAAAATGGCAGCTCCCATGATTGGAGAGAGGTGCATGAAATGTGTTTAGTGTCCCTTTGATTTAAAGTATGAATAGTTACATGTTGCTATCTGAGACCCAGGGTCCGATTTATCACGGCCCGAATGGGGCCAAGTACCTCTGTTTCCACGCCAGCCTTCTGGCTTGCCGGAAACAGGAGTTAAGAAGAAGAAGCGGTCTTAAGACCACTGCTCCTTAATTCATCTGCCGCCTCTGAGGCTGCGGACATCAATCCGCCTGATCTCATACGATCGGGTTGATTGACATCCCATGCTTCGGACCGTTTGGTCGCGAATCTGGAGGGGGCAGCATTGCACAAGCAGTTCACCAGAACTGCTTGTGCAATGATAAATGCCGACAGAGTATGCTACAGCGGATTATGTCCGCCAGACACTTGATAAATCAGCCCCCCCCAGTATTTATTTGAGCATTTGACTCTACCTGGTAACTAAAACAGGAAGTTTTCCACATTCATTTCATTTTATAACTATTTTATTTATTGCAATCTAAATGTGTCTCTAACTTTACGCGATCCTAGAGACTTAACATCTGCATGTTACCTTTTGCTTTGAAACGTTTAACTAACTCTGAAATAAAGCTCTGATATATGTTATGTGAACTTTTGCAATTTCGGAAGCAGCGCGTTTATGGGTATTAATTAAGTCGCACAGTTGGATAAGCTGTGAAAATGTAAGTTCAGATCTGTTTCTCTTCTACAAAGTCCCCCACTCCCTGTGTCTTACACTGAAATGCAAAAATGTGCAGCTCAGTAAATGCGGTTGAAATCCAAGCTAACTGCTGGCTATCAAATGTTTAAATCTCAGTTCTCTAATTAGCGTCCATTTTCTTTGACAGCAAAATGAAACAGAACCTAACATTGACCACTTGCCATAAAAATAATCAGTGAGCAGTTTCCGTGCTGAGCATTATGATGGATTCTCAAGCTGCAGCAACCCCCTGCTTTCCCTCAGGTGCTAATGAAAGGGGAAATTGCTTCATCTCACTTTCCAGACCGTTCAGTATTGGGAATGCTCGCGCTCTGGATGTAGTGGGCTGTGTGAGTTAAAGGAACATAATACCCATTTGCTAAATGACTTGAAAGTGATGCAGATGACAGGAAAATATCAAATGTCTATCTCTATGTAAAAAAGGAAGCTATTTTACCTCACAATAATAAGTGCTCTGTCAGCAGTAATTCTATAGATACAGCGTAATCAGTACTGATGATGTCACACTTATCTTGTGAGATTTAATAGTAAACTCCCTTATACTGAGAAGGGAAATAAAATGTCAGCGGTGCACATGCCAGATGCATGATCCCTTTTAAAGGGATATGAAACCCCAAAAATTTATTTTGTGATTCAAACAGAACAGACCATTTAAAAAAAAAATCAATTTACTTCTATCATCAAATTTGCTTTGTTCCCATGATATTCTGTGTTGAAGAGATACCTAGGTAGGCATCTGTAGCGCTACATGACAGGAAATAGTGCTGCCGTCTAGTGCTCTTGAAAATGGATAACATTCTTGCAAAACTGCTCCTAAGCTTATATCCCTGTTTCAACAAAAGATACCAAAAAAAAAAATCAAAGAAAAATTGATAATTAGAAAGTTGTCTAAATCATTAAAGAAACAAACTGGGTTTCTTATCCCTTTAAGTCCTGGGACTAGCATCCTGATTGGCTGCATTAAGTCCTTTTACAATGTTATGTGGTTATGGAGGTAATTTAGAGGTAAAATATCTTCCTTTTTACACAGAAATGTATTTTCTAGTCAGCTTATTACAGATATGCTTCATCACTTTTAAGTGCTTTAACATTTGGGGATCATGTCCCTTTAAGATCATTTACTTAAAAGGGACATACATGTCAAAATTAAAGTTCCTTGATTCAGATAAAGGGGCATAGCTTGAAGCCCCGTGTTTCAGGCGAACCTTCAGGCTCGCCAGAAACACCAGTTATGAAACAGCGGTCTAAAAACCGCTGCTCCATAACCTGTCTGCCTGCTCTGAGCATTCATTGATATAGCACGATCGGGTTGATTGACGCCCCCTGCTGGCGGCCGATTGGCCGCAAATCTGCAGGGGGCGGTGTTGCACCAGCAGCTTACAAGAGCTGCTGGTGCAATGCTGAATACGAAGAGCGTATTGCTCTCCGCATTCAGCGAGGTCTGTCGGACCTGATCCGCACTCTCGGATCAGGTCCGACAGACCTTTGTTAAATAGGCCCCAAAGTGTACAATTTAAAAACAAAAACTATCCAGTTTACTTTTATTATCAAATGTACTTCTTTCTCTTGGTCTTGAAATGTATCTCCTTTCCACTAGAGCATAAAGAGGTAGGCTAAGGAGTGTGCACGTGTCAAAGTGCTGAAGACACATGCATGCTCCTGAGGCTAGTTCAGTATGCTGTCATGGAAAGGAGCTACATTTTAACAAAGGAGACCAAGAAAAATGGTAAATCTAATAACAGCGTGAAACCTTTAAAGGGACATGATACCCCAATGTGGAAAAACTTGAAAGTGATGCAGCATAGATGTAAAAAGCTGACTAGAAAATATCACCTGAACATCTCTATGTAAAAAAATATATTTACCTCAAAATGTCCTAAGTATTCACACCCCACTGTAAAGAGACTTTAGTCTAAGAACTTGCAAAGGAATGTGCAGCTGGCATGTGCAGGCACAGTCATGTTATTTCCCTATTCAGTTTAAATTAATTACAGTGAAATCTCATGAGATCACAGCAAAGCAATATAAGACCTCAGCACTGCTGATGCTGACTGGCTATTGTGTTTTTTTTTCTTTTCTTCTTCTTCAACTTGCAGCTCTACCTGTTCACAGAGCACTTACTCTGGCGAGCTGAAGACATTTTGATGTAAATGATCTTCCTTTATGCTGCATCATTTTCATGTGATTTAGCATATGGATATTATGTCCCTTTAAATACCTATTTTTTAAACAGCTTGTGTATTACATATTTTCTTTTACAAATAGCCCAGAATACTATACATTACAGCGGAGGTGGCAGAACTTGAGATACTTGGTGAAGGTGGCACTGAAAATAAAATTATTTTGGCACAAGACAAACAGTGCTGCCCCTGCCTGTCATACGGCCTAAGAGATAACATTAAAAGATTAACAACACTCTGGGCACAGTCTCAGAAATGTTTATCACCCTACACTAGAGTGTCCCTGACGTAAACGTTTCTCCGTCTACCATATAACTATCAATCAATGCCTTTCTAGATAACTAAGGGCTTCTGCAATGATAATCATCTTTTTGTTTGATACTGTATACGCACATACCCTGTACAAATATCATGCACATCCAATTCTTGTGCCCATTCATTATAGATGAATAAAGCATTTATTTCATTCTCAGCTGATCAGTGCGTAGAAATGTAGGATGGGATCATAGACGGACGTTGCTCAAATTTAACATCCAATACTTGTTCCATCATTCCAGCATCGCAAGGGTTAAGTGCGGCAATACAACGTTTAGGTTTATACAAACCAACTAGTGCTCGGCTGCCTACAAACTTCATGCTTTAAATTTTTCCTCAGCTGTTGCTTATTTGAGTTTGGCTTCAGACTCTAAGCCAGCGGCCAATATGCCGGGAACCCGAGCCTGTCATTCTGCTATCAACAATGAGAGTGATTGCTAAGAACTGGAGATGTGTTTCCAGACCATCGATATGTATTTATTTCAACATGTAACAAAAAAAATAATTGCAGCTTTGCAAAAATGTGCCTTAAGTCGCAAAACCCGGAATTGATTAATTGTTTCCTCTTAATTGGTGGCTTAAATCCTGACATATCTGAGAAAAGATCTGATTCCTCTCAGCTGGGACATCATAATGTTATAGTAGTTCGTTTCAACATTGTGGCAGCCAATTTACATGCGACTGGTGAGTTTATGAAAACACAGATTAGAAATGAATAGCTGAATTTAAATACCCCGACTAAATCTCAGCAGAAAAATGCCAATATAGAAGCTGAATGCTATCAGTTTCACCTCTGGACACGGCTCAGTCCTAAAATACAGAGTGGGGAAATGTTCTCCCTGGGAAGGGATATTTGAATAAGTCATTAGGATTAATGCATCACAACCATGCCCCTTTAAGGACTGCATTAAATTAATCAAAATATATGTTGTGTTAAAGTGAATGTCAACTTTCATGAATGAAAGCTCTGTTTTTAAAAATATTATTAAAAACGGGCACTTTCATTCATGAAAGTTTACAATGAAGCCATTCTTCTAAAATACTTACCTTTTATTCCTAGCAAGCGTGGGACACCGGAGCAGCGATTCCTCCGCCCCAGGACGTCTCTTCTTACGAATGACGAATCCGGCTTCCTCCAATCACGGCATGGCCTCAGGCAATGTTTGCTCTAGGGGGTAAGCCGTTATAGGAGGAAGCCGGATTCGTAATTTCTGACGTAAGAAGAGACGACCTGGAGGCGGGGGAATCGCTGCTCCGGTGTTCCACGCTTCCTAAGAATAAAAGGTAAGTATTTTAAAAGAGCGGCTAATGTAAACTTTCATGAATGAAAGTGCCCCTTTTTTGTAATAGTATTTTTTAAAAACAGGGCTTTCATTCGTGAAAGTTGACATTCACTTTAATGCATATTTTGAATAAAACCCTATTCCTGCAAACTACAACTGGCCCACAGATCACTTTTTTAGAACAGGCTTCATGTGCTACAGATTATTCTCTATGGCAGCGTGCTCCCAACTGTGCGTTGCTACAAAGGGCCACATACCCAGACGGTCTCTCTTCTGTTAGCTATGAGCATTTGGGAGTATCTGCTCTGCTGTACAGACACAGACACCACAACCTCCGAGTGGCTGTTTTGTAAAAAATAAAAACAAACAAACAAACAAAACACGAAGGGGAAGCAGACTACATATTTCGTAGGTTTAATTTAAAGGGACATGAAACAACATTTTTCTCTCATTTGCCATGATTTAAATAGAGCATGTGATTTTAAACAACTTTCCAATTTACTTTTTTTTTATCCAAATTGCTTCATTTTCTTGGTATTCTTTTTTGAAGGAGCAGCTATGCACTACTGGGAGCTATTTGAAGACATCTGGCGATCCAATGAAAAGATGCATTTTTGGGCAGACACCAATCAGCAGCTAACACCCAGTAATGCATTGCTGCTCCTGAGCCTACCTATATATGCTTTTCAACTAAGGATACCAAGAGAATGAAGCAATTTAGATAATAGAAGCAAATTGGAAAATTGTTTAAAATCACATGTTCTGTCTGAATCATGAAAGAAAATGTTTGGGTTTCACGTCCCTTTAAAAAATGCATATACAAAACATGCATGCTTTAAATGACTCCCTGTCATAAAGTCCTGCTACGGCTAGGTTAGTAAATCTTTCCGTGAACGTGTGCCTAAATTAGCGATAATCTGGTAAGAAAAAAAATCCCCTACAGGCAGTAAGGTGATAGTGGTACGCAGAAATGCTTCATGCCAAACAGTTCCCCCTTGTGCAAGCGCGCTAAAGCTCACCACTCTTGTCTTGGGGACTGGGATTGAGTCACTATGTTTAATGGATCTTTCTAAAGTCCCTTTAAATAATCACTCTACAGGGAGCAACAAGCAAACCCATAAACATGCAAGAGATGGTTTACGTTGCAGACATATGTATACAAACAAAAAGAGATCAGTGCTAATACACGGGAGAAACCATTGTGCAAGAGCAGACAACTCATACAGCATGCTTAAAGGGACAGGTGGGCTCTGAAATAAAAGGCAATTCTCCTTTGAACATGAGAAGCAGATCCATATGTAAAGTTCGGCTTTCACTGCTTTATGCAGCTGAGCACTTGGGATCACATCTGGAGTAACCGATATAGCTGGGGGCAGACTATTTCTCAGCATAATTAGATTGATACAGAAACGTTTTTGTCTTTGAACCTTCTAAGCAAGTTGAAACATAAATAATTTTTTTTTAAATGACATCAGAAATAAGCACATTTTCGTTGTTGATATTGGGACACAGTATACTCCTGTCACACAGTATTATGTAAAGCACCATGCAAGAAACTAAATCACATTTACACAGGAAACAGGCTGAAAAGATCACGTTGTGGCGAAATAGCCGTAGTGTGCGCTGCATTAGAACATATCTTTAAAGGGACATGAAACACAATTTTTTTTCTTTCATGATTCAGATAGAGAATACAATTTTAAACGTTTCTAATTTACTTTTAATATCAAATTTGCTTTGTTCTCATATAATTCTTTGTGGAAGATATATCTAGATAGGTAGAGTGCAAATGTCTGGAGCACTACATGACAGGAAATAGTGCTGCCATATAGTGCTCTTGCTAATGTATAACATTGTTATAAAACTGCTGCCATCTAGTGCTCTTGCTAATGTATAACATTATTATAAAGCTGCTGCCATCTAGTGCTCTTGGTAATGTATAACATTGTTATAAAACCGCTGCCATCTAGTGCTCTTGCCAATGTATAACATTATTATAAATCTGCTGCCATCTAGTGCTCCTGCTAATATATAACATTATTATAAAACTGCTGCCATCTAGTGCTCTTGCTAATGTATAACATTATTATAAAGCTGCTGCCATCTAGTGCTCTTGCTAATGTATAACATTATTATAAAATTGCTGCCATCTAGTGCTCTTGCTAATGTATAACATTGTTATAAAACTGCTGCCATCTAGTGCTCTTGCTAATGTATAACATTATTATAAAGCTGCTGCCATCTAGTGCTCTTGGTAATGTATAACATTGTTATAAAACCGCTGCCATCTAGTGCTCTTGCCAATGTATAACATTATTATAAATCTGCTGCCATCTAGTGCTCCTGCTAATATATAACATTATTATAAAACTGCTGCCATCTAGTGCTCTTGCTAATGTATAACATTGTTATAAAACTGCTGCCATCTAGTGCTCTTGCTAATGTATAACATTATTGTAGAACTGCTGCCATCTAGTGCTCTTGCTAATGTATAACATTGTTATAAAACTGCTGCCATCTAGTGCTCTTGCTAATGTATAACATTGTTATAAAACTGCTGCCATCTAGTGCTCTTGCTAATGTATGACATTATTATAAAACTGCTGCCATCTAGTGCTCCTGCTAATGTATAACATTGTTATAAAACTGCTGCCATCTAGTGCTCCTGCTAATGTATAACATTGTTATAAAACTGCTGCCATCTAGTACTCTTGCTAATGTATAACATTGTTATAAAACTGCTGCCATCTAGTGCTCTTGCTAATATATAACATTGTTATAAAACTGCTGCCATCTAGTGCTCTTGCTAATGTATAACATTGTTATAAAACTGCTACCATCTAGTGCTCTTGCTAATGTATAACATTATTATAAAACTGCTGCCATCTAGTGCTCTTGCTAATGTATAACATTGTTATAAAACTGCTGCCATCTAGTGCTCTTGCTAATGTATAACATTATTATAAAACTACTGGCATCTAGTGCTCTTGCTAATGTATAACTATTATAAAACTGCTGCCATGTAGTACTCTTGCTAATGTATAACTATTATAAAACTACTGCCATCTAGTGCTCTTGCTAATGTATAACTATTATAAAACTGCTGCCATCTAGTGCTCTTGCTAATGTATAACATTGTTATAAAACTGCTGCCATCTAGTGCTCTTGCTAATGTATAACTATTATAAAACTGCTGCCATCTAGTGCTCTTGCTAATGTATAACATTATTATAAAACTACTGCCATCTAGTGCTCTTGCTAATGTATAACATTGTTATAAAACTGCTGCCATCTAGTGCTCTTGCTAATGTATAACTATTATAAAACTGCTGCCATCTAGTGCTCTTGCTAATGTATAACATTATTATAAAACTACTGCCATCTAGTGCTCTTGCTAATGTATAACTATTATAAAACTACTGCCATCTAGTGCTCTTGCTAATGTATAACTATTATAAAACTGCTGCCATCTAGTGCTCTTGCTAATGTATAACATTATTATAAAACTGCTGCCATCTAGTACTGCAGACACATGCACACTCCTGAGCTTACCTTCCTGCTTTTCAACAAAGGATAACAAAACACAAAGAAAATCTGATAATAGAAGTAAATTGTATGTTCTATACAAATCATTTTTTTTTAGGGTCTTATGTCCCTTAAAAAAATAACATTATACACCTTACGTGGGCTCTTAGATCTATGACTAAGCGCCTTTAATGGCGCAAAACATGTCAGATGGAGACCCCCGCCTAAGGTATATGTGTCATTTTTAAGCATATTCTTTAATAAAGAGTTTTTTATTTCGTGGGCTGACTGTGCTGTCCTTCCTTGCGTTTTACGTGGGCTCTCACCCTTCAGCACCTGACAGTATTGAGTGTTAGATGTTGTCAAACTGAGTAGTAAAACCTCTGTGTAACAATATTTATTTTATGTCTCATATATTTCTCACGATAAATACAAACACAGCCTTACCGCCACTCTTAATGAGAATATCAAACAGATCATCCATTTGCTGGCTGTGCGCGTTCGTTATCTGTGAAAACATAAAATCCATTAGATTCATGTCTGAGACTCTCATACTAGTTTTATAAATAAACACAGAATATTAGCTACTAATATAGCTACTTTCCTGGATAGGGTTTTACAGACAAAAATAAATAACCTTGTTTATAAAGACACAGGGGATTTTATTAGGAAGATACAGGATTTCCCCCTCAGTAGCACTATATATATTTTGTATATGTTAGACATGGTGATATTATACAGCTACAAGTTTTTATTTAATTACTTTCCCATGAATTTGGTAATTTGTTATAAAATGGTGCATATAGGTGTATGTATGTATAATTACAGTATGCATGTATATATATATATATATATATATATATATATACACAGTATGTATGTGTGCATGTATATGCATATATACAGTCTATATGTGTGCATTTATATATAAGTATGTATGTGTGCATGTATATATAGGTATGTATGTGTGCATGTATATATAAGTATGTATGTGTATATATATATATATATTTATATATATACACAGTATGTATGTGTGCATGTATATATACGTATGTATGTGTGCATGTATATGCATATATACAGTCTATATGTGTGCATGTATATATAAGTATGTATGTGTGCATGTATATATAAGTATGTATGTGTGCATGTATATATATGTATGTATGTGTATGCATATATACAGTTTATATGTGTGCATTTATATATAAGTATGTATGTGTGCATGTATATATAAGTATGTATGTGTGCATGTATATATAAGTATGCATGTGTGCATGTAAATATAAGTATGTATGTGTATGTATATATACGTATGTATGTGTGTATGTATATATACGTATGTATGTGTGCATGTATATATATGTATGTATGTATGTATGTGTATGCATATATACAGTCTATATGTGTGCATTTATATATAAGTATGTATGTGTGCATGTATATATAAGTATGTATGTGTATGTATATATACGTATGTATGTGTGTATGTATATATACGTATGTATGTGTGTATGTATATATAAGTATGTATGTGTGCATGTATATATAAGTATGTATGTGTGCATTTATATATAAGGATGTATGGGTGCATGTATATGTAAGTATGTATATATATATATATATATATATGTATGTATGTGTGCATGTATATATAAGTATGTATATATAAGTATGTATATATAAGTATGTATATATAAGTATGTATGTATAATTACAGTATGCATGTGTATATATATATATATATATATATATATATATTTATATATATACGTATGTATGTGTGCATGTATATATACGTATGTATGTGTGCATGTATATGCATATATACAGTCTATATGTGTGCATTTATATATAAGTATGTATGTGTATGTATATATAAGTATGTATGTGTGCATTTATATATAAGGATGTATGGGTGCATGTATATATAAGTATGTATGTGTGCATGTATATATAAGTATGTATGTGTATGTATATATAAGTATGTATGTGTGCATTTATATAGAAGGATGTATGGGTGCATGTATATATAAGTATGTATGGGTGCATGTATATATATGTATGTATGTGTGCATGTATATATAAGTATGTGTATTTATATATAGGTATGTATGTGTATGTATATATAAGTATGTATGTGTGCATTTATATATAAGTATGTATGTGTGCATGTATATATAAGTATGTATGTGTATGCATGTATACAGTCCATATGTGTGCATTTATATATACAGTATATATACAGTATGTATATTACACTTGTGCATTTGGATCCTTCGTTAGTGTAAGTGTTATTCGGCTCTTTTCGGAGTTGGATTGATTCTGTTGCAAGATCACCACGTTAAGATCTAGATTTGCACATATCTTAATGTGGTGATCTTGCGCCAGAATCAATCCAGCTCTGAAAATAGTCAAATAGCGCTTACTTGCGAATTTGGGTCCTAAACATGGAAAAAAAGAAAACACAGCCCAGCGGGCAGCTGAATACATAAGCACATGCCATGCACTGAGGTGTGCCACATAAACCCCTGAGACAGAGATCTCTTCTTATACCCCATTTATGCCCAATTTTACAGAGACTGTAAGTTCCCAACCATATCCCACATTCCCAAAACAATGTGCTTTGGCAACACTGACTGCCAATCTGTCGTGCCAACCCAACTAATCTGAACTGAAAGGGGAGAGAGAGGGAGGATGAGAGACTCAGGTGATCCAGATGTAAAATGATAGATTAATGCAGAACTAGTTAACATAGGGGAGATTATTCCTGGGTGTTTTTTTCTTCTCTGCTTTTGGGCTGGATTCTGGCAGCTTTAAGTTTTGTGACAAGAAACCAAGATATAAAGAAAGGAAGGAGGACGAGCCTGAAAATTGTGTTATGATTGGGAGCTCTGTATTACATAGCACAAATATATACATTACCGTATGCATTTCATTATGGCACCAATGTACCCTGTCACATTAGTTTTTTGCATACAGTTACTAATTGTTGAGAGTGGCACAGCCAGTTAAATGCAGCTGAATTATACTGTGTATTATTTCTTACTCTAGAGCCATTAACAAGACTGTGCCAAGTCTGTGGCCTCTGCTGCACGCTGACTAGTTAGTACTGACGTCTTTTTGTGGTGCCAAAACAGACCGGAGCCAAATGTACAACTAAGGAACAGCCTGCAGCAGGACACAAAACCTGATCCTTCTGTTCTCGGGCTCTTAAAAGAATCTGGAAATTTGCCTTTACAAAGTGATTTTATCCACTGTAAAGAGAGGTAATATTTGCTCTGGCAAGTTTGTGGCCGATATATTGAACTTCAAAATGTAAAAAGGATATGCAACTTCCAAACATTTTATTATATGATGGCATATTTCCCATTAAGCTAGCAGAAAGTCTCAGTAACACAGCAGTTTGTAGAAGATAGTGCCCCCTGTTAACCAAGGTGTTAAAGTGGCGTTAGAGGGCATTTTAATGCAAAAATTATAACAATTTAGAGAATGTATTTTTATATGACTGACCCTAGATAACTATGTGTTTAATCCCTGCAAAGGGCACATTTGGTGACTAGCAGGGTTGCGTGACTGTCGGTCCTGACTGGCTTTCTCCAACTTTGGAACTGCAAGGCACTAAGCAGTACTTTACCTATGTGCTTACCCATTTGCAGTGGTTAAACTCATGGTTATCTAGGGTCATTGTACACTGCAATTTTGTTTAAGTTGTATAATTACACAGACTGTACAAAAACAAATCTCAGACTCAAATGTCATAAAATTACATTCATTGCTCATTTTGACAAAAAAGCAGGGAATATCAGTTGCACTGAGCGTTTGCTTGTTAAACATTAAACTGCTGGGTACAAATACTAAATTACCAGGCTTTTCATCACACACATGCACAAAATCTACATTTATCTACAAAACCTACTTGTGTCTTTTGCCATTTTTTCATTAAAATTCTTTTTTTTTTTTTTAACAAAAACTAGAGACACTGACCTCTGTATGGGTGGTTTGAAGGTTGCGAGACTGTTTTATCGCCTCTTCATAGCGGGGAGGATCTTTAGATTTGGAAGTTGGGCTATTAAATACACAATGTTGAACAATGTACTGTTGGGTCTGCGAAGGAGAGCCAGACTGCTGTTTACAAAATAAAAATAACACCATGTCACAAAATATATCCAACATACAACTGTTAAAGCCATGTGATCATCAGTGTCAACAACGCACTTTAAAACTGGGTGACAATATAAAACCTATGATGTGTTATAAGCAGGTCATGCAACAGTGGCAGTTTGTGAAATCATTTTCTCCCATATTGATAGGTATTGGTATGTTTAGGCTGTGTGTATTTTTTTTAAAAAGAGCTTTATTGAATGAACTTGCTTAAGAGTACATAGTTATGTATTTTGCGGATTTCAACAACTTACAATAATAATCATATACAACTTTGGAGCTTCGAATCTTACATAATTTCTAATGGCTTCGCTTTATGGATTTTGTTTTTGTTCTTAGGAAAATAACTAAGTTTACACAACAATTAAGCACAGATTTATATTATATGCTTCTTAATAATCTTAGTAGACCAGTCATGCCTAGATTAATTTGCCTTAAAGGCTATATACCCCCATTCCTTGATACATAGAATAGGGGTGAGTTTATGGCACAACCAATCCCCACAGCAACAGGCTGTAATCGTAGGTCAAAGGAATAGGAGGGAAGAAGGGGGACAGAGAGAGAGAAGAGAGAGAGAGAGAGAAGAAAAAAAAAAAAAGGTGTGGGGGGGGGGGAGGGAGTGGGAGAGGGGAAAGGAAAGGGGCAGGGGGATAAATAACAGAATTTATGCTTACCTGATAAATTACTTTCTCCAACGGTGTGTCCGGTCCACGGCGTCATCCTTACTTGTGGGATATTCTCTTCCCCAACAGGAAATGGCAAAGAGCCCAGCAAAGCTGGTCACATGATCCCTCCTAGGCTCCGCCTACCCCAGTCATTTGACCGACGTAAAGGAGGAATATGCATAGGAGAAATCATATGATACCGTGGTGACTGTAGATAGATAAAATAATTCATCAGACCTGATTAAAAAAAACCAGGGCGGGCCGTGGACCGGACACACCGTTGGAGAAAGTAATTTATCAGGTAAGCATAAATTCTGTTTTCTCCAACATAGGTGTGTCCGGTCCACGGCGTCATCCTTACTTGTGGGAACCAATACCAAAGCTTTAGGACACGGATGATGGGAGGGAGCAAATCAGGTCACCTAGCTGGAAGGCACCACGGCTTGCAAAACCTTTCTCCCAAAAATAGCCTCAGAAGAAGCAAAAGTATCAAATTTGTAAAATTTGGTAAAAGTGTGCAGTGAAGACCAAGTCGCTGCCTTACATATCTGATCAACAGAAGCCTCGTTCTTGAAGGCCCATGTGGAAGCCACAGCCCTAGTGGAGTGAGCTGTGATTCTTTCAGGAGGCTGCCGTCCGGCAGTCTCATACCAGATTCGGATGTTCGAATGGACCTTGAACAAGAAGGTCCTGTCTCAAAGGTAGCTTCCATGGTGGAGCCGATGACATATTCACCATAGCTCCTGATAGCTCCTGGCCACGCAGGAGCTATCAAGATCACTGAAGCCCTCTCCTGATTGATCCTGGCTACCAGCCTGGGAATGAGAGGAAACGGTGGGAATACATAAGCTAGGTTGAAGGTCCAAGGCGCTATCAGTGCATCTACTAGAGTCGCCTTGGGATCCCTGGATCTGGACCCGTAGCAAGGAACCTTGAAGTTCTGACGAGACGCCATCAGGTCCATGTCCGGAATGCCCCATAATTGAGTTATTTGGGCAAAGATTTCCGGATGGAGTTCCCACTCCCCCGGATGGAAAGTCTGACGACTCAGAAAATCCGCTTCCCAATTTTCCACTCCTGGGATGTGGATTGCAGACAAGTGGCAGGAGTGATTCTCCGCCCATTGAATTATTTTGGTCACTTCCTCCATCGCCAGGGAACTCCTTGTTCCCCCCTGATGGTTGATATATGCAACAGTCGTCATGTTGTCTGATTGAAATCTTATGAATTTGGCCTTTGCTAGTTGAGGCCAAGTTTTGAGAGCATTGAATATCGCTCTCAGTTCCAGAATGTTTATCGGGAGAAGAGATTCTTCCCGAGACCATAGACCCTGAGCTTTCAGGGGTTCCCAGACCGCGCCCCAGCCCACCAGACTGGCGTCGGTCGTGACAATGACCCACTCTGGTCTGCGGAAGCTCATTCCCTGTGACAGGTTGTCCAGGTTCAGCCACCAACGGAGTGAATCTCTGGTTCTTTGATCTACTTGGATCGTCGGAGACAAGTCTGTATAATCCCCATTCCACTGTCTGAGCATGCACAGTTGTAATGGTCTTAGATGAATTCGTGCAAAAGGAACTATGTCCATTGCCGCAACCATCAAACCTATTACTTCCATGCACTGCGCTATGGAAGGAAGAAGAACAGAATGAAGTACTTGACAAAAGCTTAGAAGTTTTGATTTTCTGGCCTCTGTCAGAAAAATCTTCATTTCTAAGGAGTCTATTATTGTTCCCAAGAAGGGAACTCTTGTTGACGGGGACAGAGAACTTTTTTCTATGTTCACTTTCCACCCGTGAGATCTGAGAAAGGCTAGGACAATGTCCATATGAGCCTTTGCTTTTGACAGAGACGACGCTTGAATCAGTATGTCGTCCAAGTAAGGTACTACTGCAATGCCCCTTGGTCTTAGCACCGCTAGAAGGGACCCTAGTACCTTTGTGAAAATCCTTGGAGCAGTGGCTAATCCGAATGGAAGTGCCACAAACTGGTAATGCTTGTCCAGAAAGGCGAACCTTAGGAACCGATGATGTTCCTTGTGGATAGGAATATGTAGATACGCATCCTTTAAATCCACCGTGGTCATGAATTGACCTTCCTGGATGGTAGGAAGAATTGTTCGAATGGTTTCCATCTTGAACGATGGAACCCTGAGAAATTTGTTTAGAATCTTGAGATCTAAAATCGGTCTGAATGTTCCTTCTTTTTTGGGAACTATGAACAGATTGGAGTAAAACCCCATCCCTTGTTCTCCTAATGGAACAGGATGAATCACTCCCATTCTTAACAGGTCTTCTACACAATGTAAGAATGCCTGTCTTTTTATTTGGTTTGAAGACAATTGAGACCTGTGGAACCTCCCCCTTGGGGGTAGTTCCTTGAATTCCAGGAGATAACCTTGAGAAACTATTTCTAGCGCCCAAGGATCCTGAACATCTCTTGCCCAAGCCTGAGCAAAGAGAGAGAGTCTGCCCCCCACCAGATCCGGTCCCGGATCGGGGGCCAACACTTCATGCTGTTTTAGTAGCAGTGGCAGGTTTCTTGGCCTGCTTACCCTTGTTCCAGCCTTGCATCGGTCTCCAGGCTGGTTTGGTTTGAGAACTATTACCCTCTTGTTTAGAGGGTGTAGAATTTGAGGCTGGTCCGTTTCTGCGAAAGGGACGAAAATCTGGCTTATTTTTAGCCTTAAAAGACCTATCCTGAGGAAGGGCGTGGCCCTTTCCCCCAGTGATGTCTGAAATAATCTCTTTCAAGTCAGGGCCAAACAGCGTTTTACCCTTGAAAGGGATGTTAAGCAATTTGTTCTTGGAGGACACATCCGCTGACCAAGACTTTAGCCAAAGCGCTCTGCGCGCCACAATAGCAAAACCTGAATTTTTCGCCGCTAATCTAGCTAATTGCAAAGTGGCGTCTAAGATAAAAGAGTTAGCCAATTGAAGTGCTTGAACTCTGTCCATAACCTCCTCATACGAAGATTCTTTATTGAGCGACTTTTCTAGTTCTTCGAACCAGAAACACGCTGCTGTAGTGACAGGAACAATGCATGAAATTGGTTGTAGAAGGTAACCTTGCTGAACAAACATCTTTTTAAGCAAACCCTCTAATTTTTTATCCATAGGATCTTTGAAAGCACAACTATCTTCTATAGGGATAGTAGTGCGTTTGTTTAGAGTAGAAACCGCCCCCTCGACCTTGGGGACTGTCTGCCATAAGTCCTTTCTGGGGTCGACCATAGGAAATAATTTCTTAAATATAGGGGGAGGAACAAAAGGTATGCGGGCCTTTCCCATTCCTTATTTATAATGTCCGCCACCCGCTTGGGTATAGGAAAAGCATCGGGGGGCACCGGGACCTCTAGGAACTTGTCCATCTTACATAATTTCTCTGGAATGACCAAATTGTCACAATCATCCAGAGTAGATAACACCTCCTTAAGCAGAGCGCGGAGATGTTCTAATTTAAATTTAAAAGAAATAACATCAGGTTCAGCTTGTTGAGAAATTTTTCCTGAATCTGAAATTTCTCCCTCAGACAAAACCTCCCTCCTGGCCCCTTCAGATTGGTGTGAGGGTATGTCAGAACCATTATCATCAGCGTCCTCATGCTCTTCAGTATCTAAAACAGAGCAATCGCGCTTTCTCTGATAAGTGGGCATTTTGGACAAAATGTTTTTAATAGAATTATCCATTACAGCCGTTAATTGTTGCATAGTAAGAAGGATTGGCGCACTAGATGTACTAGGGGCCTCTTGTGTGGGCAAGACTGGTGTAGACACAGAAGGGGATGATGCAGTACCATGCTTACTCCCCTCGCTTGAGGAATTATCTTGGGCAACATCATTATCAGTGGCATCATTGTCCCTACTTTGTTTTATGTCACATTCATCACATATATTTAAATGGGGAGGAACCTTGGCTTCCAAACATACAGAACATCGTCTATCTGATGGTTCAGACATGTTAACAGGCATAAACTTGATAACAAAGCACAAAAAACGTTTTAAAATAAAACCGTTACTGTCACTTTAAATTTTAAACTGAACACACTTTATTACTGAATATGTGAAAAAGTATGAAGGAATTGTTCAAAATTCACCAAAATTTCACCACAGTGTCTAAAAGCCTTAAAAGTATTGCACACCAAATTTGAAAGGTTTAACTCTTAAAATAACGGAACCGGAGCCGTTTTTACATTTAACCCCTATACAGTCCCTGGTATCTGCTTTGCTGAGACCCAACCAAGCCCAGAGGGGAATACGATACCAAATGACGCCTTCAATAAGCTTTTTCAGTGGTTCTTAGCTCCTCACACATGCATCTGCATGCCTTGCTTTCCAAAAACAACTGCGCATTAGTGGCGCGAAAATGAGGCTCTGCCTATGACTAGAAAAGGCCCCCAGTGAAAAAGGTGTCCAACACAGTGCCTGCCGTTTTTTTTTTTTTAATACATCCCCAAGATTAAAAGAACTATTTATAGTTATAATCCACTAAATATACTTATAAAGTAATCGTTTTAGCCCAGAAAAATGTCTACCAGTCTTTAAAGCCCTTGTGAAGCCCTTTATTCTTATACTAAACTAAGAAAATGGCTTACCGGTTCCCATAGGGAAAATGACAGCTTCCAGCATTACCAAGTCTTGTTAGAAATGTGTCATACCTCAAGCAGCAAAAGTCTGCCCACTGTTTCCCCCAACTGAAGTTAATTCATCTCAACAGTCCTGTGTGGAAACAGCCATCGATTTTAGTAACGGTTGCTAAAATCATTTTCCTCTTACAAACAGAAATCTTCATCTCTTTTCTGTTTCAGAGTAAATAGTACATACCAGCACTATTTTAAAATAACAAACTCTTGATTGAAGAATAAAAACTACATTTAAACACCAAAAAACTCTTAACCATCTCCGTGGAGATGTTGCCTGTGCAACGGCAAAGAGAATGACTGGGGTAGGCGGAGCCTAGGAGGGATCATGTGACCAGCTTTGCTGGGCTCTTTGCCATTTCCTGTTGGGGAAGAGAATATCCCACAAGTAAGGATGACGCCGTGGACCGGACACACCTATGTTGGAGAAAAATATGTTCGGCCAGACTCAACAGTTGATACTCCAGAAATGCAAGAAATTACAGGATCCTACCCAGGGACATTGCTCAGACTCTATAGGGTCTTACCCTCCCAGAGCAATGACATATATTCATGTGTGGCAAATTTTCCTATTTTGAGGTAATGGTATCTCTCCAGGCAGAGCAATTCCCCAACTCCAGCCTTCCACTCCCCCAGATTTGGTACCTGCAATGATTTCCAGTATGTTGGGACCAGTCCCTTTGCACAGTTCAACATCAGTGAGAACAGTCTTTGTTTCGCTTCTTCAGTGATTTTAGGTAGTTTGTGAAATAACAAATAATGTGGGTCAGGGGGTATGATAATCGTCAAGACTCTGCTGGACTCTAAGAGCACGCCTTCCCAAAAGGGTTGTATGAGGGGACATGTCCACCATATATGAAGCAGTGTGCCTTCCTCGCCACAACCCCTCCAGCAGTCCCCCCAGTATGTGGGTAGATCTTTGTTAACCTTTGAGGAGTAAGATACCACCTACTCAGACATTTATAGTGCATTTCTTGGAGACGGGCCGAGACCGATGTTTTTTTTTGCTTTTTCAAAATATTTTAGCCAGGCTTTAGTATCAATCTTGGTGCCCAATTCTTTATGCCATGCATCCACATAGGAAGGTAGGCTACCATCATCTCTGACCAGCAGCAGCTTGTACAAGTGTGAGATCAAATGTCTGGGTGTCTTGTCAGTGGTGCAAAGCACCTCAAATGGCGTTTTCTGCCTGGACAATAAGGTCTTATCTTTAAGACTATTGTAGTAATGATGAAACTGTGCAACACGACACCAGGATGAAAACATCCATCCCACCCAACGAGATCTTCTTGGGTCTTAAGTCTCCCCTGGTGAATAGAGTTGGATATGGCAGCTTCAGCCAGGGTGTATGATGAGCCCCGGGAATATAATTTGTTGGTGAGACCATTGTCTGGAATATCGCGAGCTGGGGTAACAGGAGCATCTGTGGTAGAGATGCTATTGTCACCTCTAATTAGGTTATCCCAGGTCCGGAAGACGCCCTCCAACAGGGGATACTGTTGGATCTGTCTGGGGCGCTTAGAGGCCGTCACCCAGGCCAGAGAACCAACATTGCCTCTCTGTAATAAGTCATTGTCTAGTCCTATCCAGGCCTTGTTGGTGGAGCTGTGGCACCATTCCACTAGACGCTGGAGGTCTATGGCCTTACAATAAACGGATAGTTGAGGAACCCCCAATCCTCCCCTGTCTCTTGGAAGGTACAATGTTTTCCTACTCACTCTCTGTCTAACCCCACTTCAAGTGTTGTATCTGATGGATAAGGTGTGAGGCAGAGGAGAGAGGGATCATCTGCATGATATACAACACTCTAGGCAGTATATTCATCTTGGTGACGTGTATGCGTCCCATCCAAGATATAGTTTTGTTTTTCCATGTATTAAAATCTCGTGTAACGTCGTCTCTAATACTCTTATAGTTGATTTCAACGATTTCTTTCACCGTCTGAGCCAGTGTGATCCCAAGGTATTTCAGGTGCCCAGGGGCAAGCTGGAGTGGGCATTGTGCATGCAGAGCGTCCATGACGCTCTGTGATTCAGTAATATTGAGAATCTCTGACTTAGTTGGGTTAAGTAAAAAATCAGATACTCTCCCATAGTTTTCTAATTCAGCGAGTGAGGCTTGGAGAGAGGAGGCAGTGTTGGTCAATGTCAGCAAGATATCGTCTGCGTACATTGCCAACTTGTGCTCGGTATCGCCAATTCTAATGCCTTGAATATCTGTGTTGGCACGGATCTTGCACGCTAGTACTTCTATGACAAGGGCAAGTAATAACGGGGAGAGAGGGCACCCCTGCCTGGTGCCGTTCGTGATATGGAATGGTTTGGAGAGGATACCGTTTACACAAACTCTCGCAGTAGGAGCTGAGTATAGTGAGAAAACTCTATGTGTAAAATTTGGGCCGAATCCCAGTTTTCCAAGGGTATGGAGCATAAACATCCAGTTGACCCGGTCGAAGGCCTTCTCCGCATCCGTCGACACTAATGGCAACGGTGCGGAGTTGGCCCGGCCATAAGAGATCAGCTGAATGAACCTCAAGGAGTTGTCACGCGCCTCCCTTGCCGGGATGAAACCAGTCTGATCTGTGGATATCAGCCGGGGTAAAAGGTTTCTAAGGCGATTAGCGATGACTTTTGCTAGAATCTTAACATCAGAGTTAAGAAGAGGCTGTGTGTATTATTTTACCACTATCTGAACTTGATGGTGCTTGAGAAGAAATCATTATAATAAATAATAAGTTCACTGTAGTATCCTAGCCAAGTTAAAAATGTTATCAAACATGACAGCAAAGTTACTAGTCAATTTAAAGGGATACTAAACACAATTTTTTTTTCTTTAATGATTCAGCTAGAACAGCAATTTTAAGCAACTTTCTAATTTACTTCTAAAACACCATAATGAATGCCTCTGCCAGACTCATCTTCCTTAGACGTCGCTCTTCATCTGCTGCTCCTCTCTGCCTATCCCTTCACTGGCTTCCTCTTGCATCTAGGATCAAACACAAAATTCCCACTCTGACTCACAAAGCCCTCAACTGCACTGTTCCCCTCTATATCTCAGACCTTGTCTCCAGATACTCTCCCTCCCGTCCCCTTCGCTCTGCTCATGACCTCCTACTCTCCTCCTCTCTGGTTACCTCATCACACTCCCGTTTACATGACTTCTCCAGACTGGCTCCCATCTTGTGGAACTCTCTGCCTCGCTCCACAAGACTCTCCCCTAGTTTTGAAAGCTTCGAGCACTCCCTAAAGACTCTACTGTTCAGGGATGCATACAACCTATGCTAACCTTACTTTATACCAGTTCCACTCCTCAATTGCTATCCCCTGAACCCCCTTAGCATGTAAACCTAAGAGTCCAGCTGTTTGTAGATCACCTTCTTAAGAGCTGACTACAACAGTGCAACTCTTGGCAGGGCCCTCTACCCATTTGATCCCTATAATTGTTTTGTTGTACTCCCCCTTTGTTTATAGCGCTGCGGAATCTGTTGGCACTCTACAAATAACCGATAATAATAATAATATAAATTGTTCTTCGTCCTCTTGCTATCTTTATTTCAAAAGCAGGAATGTAAAGTTTAGGAGCCGACCCATTTTTGTTTCAGCAGCCACCAATAAGCAACCGCTATCCATGGTGCTGAACCTAAAATGGGCCGGCTCCTAAGCTTTACATTCCTGCTTTTTAAACAAAGATAGTAAGAGAACGAAGAAAGATAGGGTTCCCAACACTATTTAAAATGCTTTGAAAGGCAGAGGGAGGGATGTGTCCCTACACTATAGAAAAAAGTGACCTTGGAGTAAGGGGGTCCCTACACTACAGAAAAAATATATGAATATAAAATTAAACAATAATTTGTTACTGGCAGACTGGCTACCAGGAGCAAACATGACAGGGAGCAGTGGGAGGGGGAGGGCTAGAGAGCTGTTGAGGGGGTCATGGATGTAGGAGAGTGAGGAGGGATCTCAACACTACAGAAATGTAAAAAAATAAATTAAATACATAAATAATAGCCCTACACTGCATATTGGCAGACTGTCAGAACCTAAGATGGTGGTGACCAGTGGTGGGTGAGGGAGGAAGAGAGCAGTTTTGGAAAGATCAGGTAGGGATGAGGAGGTGGGAGGTGTCAGGTGGGAGGGTAATCCCTACACTACAGAAAATATTAACCTTACCAGCTAACTGATTAACTGTTTCACTGCCAGGACTTTTGGAAGTGTAGTGTACATCTGCAATTTGCCTTCTAATTGCCAAAAAACAATCACAAAGCCATTGCATGTCTGCAATTTCTGAACAAATGGGATCCCAGAGAAGTTTTTACAACCATTTGTCTTATGACCGCAGTAGTTGTATGTAAATAATTTGAGTGAGAAACCCCCAAGGTTGTGAAAAAGTTAACAATTTTTTTATATGTATGATTATATTTGGCGGCCAATAGTGGCATCTAATATACGAATATGGGCCTAGATCAATATCTTGGGTTGTCTACTTTAAAAATATATATTTAGTTTTAGTTAAACTGGGTGATAGCAAAAATGTAAAAAATTCTGATACTTTGGGCAAGTTTCTCGCTGAAATTCCCGGTAGCAAAGGGGTTAAATGGAAACGAACCCAACATTTGTATCTCATTCTTCACATAGAGCATAGAATTTTAAACAACCTTCCAATTTACTTCTATGATCAAATTTGCTTCATTCTCTTGGTATCTTTAGTTAAAGAAACAGAATGTACTACTGGGATCTAGCTGAAGACATCTGGTGAGCAAATGACAATACAAGAGGCATGCATGTGCAGTGACTAATCAGAAACTTGCTCCCAGTAGTGCATTGCTGCGCCTTAGCCTACCTAGGTATGCTTTGTAACAAAGGCTACCAAGAGAACAAAGCTAATTAGAGAACAGAAGTAAATTAGAAAATTGTTTAAAACTGTATGCTCTATCAGAATCATTAAAGACATTTTTTGGGTCTGATGTCCCTTTACAGATAGATAAAAGCCTAATTGTGCCCTAGTTCCAGACTAGCAGAACTTTCTAGCAAATGGCCCAGTATCAGTTACATCAGCTGCTAATTATGATTCGTTGCTCTAATGTATTAGAATATTTTATTATTGCTTCCATATAACTATAGATAAAGTGATACTGAACAGTGCTCCTTTGGTAAAAACAAATATGTTAAATCAAAGTGAATATAAAAAGAAACAGATTGCGTAAAAACAGCAAATAACTTTGTTTTCTTGTGAAATTAGCCTTTAGAAATTCACAGTGTAGCTCTTCCCACAGAGGGTTTTTATTCTGTCAGTTCTGGGCAAATCTGACTCCCTGTTATTAGTCTATTCACTAGAAGTATTATGACATCAGGCTAAGATAAACCTTCCTGCACAGGCTCCTCCTCCTTGTAGGGCTGTGACAGGAAGCACAAACATAGTGTAAAAAAAAGCTAAAATCCATTTAAATAGATTAATAATAAATATTGCAATTACTTCAATTAAGTGTAAGCAACTGCTTAGTGCTTTTTTATTACAACAATTAAACTACTGTTTAACATCCTTTAAGCTCAGCTCCAAAACAGCAATGCACTACTGGGATCTACACACATATATGCCTCTTGTCAATGGCTCACCAATGTGTTAAGCTAGCTCCCAGTAGTGCATTGCTGCTCTGGAGCTGACTTGAACTATGTGTTTAACCCCTTTGCAGAGGTTAAACGCACAGTTATATGCAAGTGGTAGTGCCGTAATAAAATGCCCTAACACCTCTTTGCAAAAACATCATATGGGAGTTCGGGTGATGCCACGTCACAAACGAGCAGCTATAAAAATCAGTAAAACTGCTGAGATTAGTAAACAGTAACAGGAAATCTAGTGAAACATTTACAAGTGGAGCGCTAATTAACGCTACCGCTCGAGTGTTAAATGAGCTAGAAGTAAACTTTTTGCACACATGAGGTTGCGCTCATATTATGAGTTGAAAGTAAACTGTTTTCTCGCTTGCTAACCCCCCACTCTTGCGCAATGGCATATTCTCATTTGCCTGCCTGAGACCTCATATATTTGAGTCTTTATAACTTTTGTGTGCAGTATATTTTTTTTAAAATAATTTTTATTAGATGGTGTTATTATGAGTGTAACTGTACATTGTAATTTATTTTTTAAGTGTTTTGTGCAACTTTTTTCTTAAAACAGTGAACTAGAGCTCTGAAGTCGCGGTTATCATTCTAGCGTAATACACGATTGAGCTCAAGCGATCATGTTTACTTTAAACTCATAATACCTGAGGTAAAATCAACGAGCGTCGTCATGGGACCATATATATATATATAATAAAACATTCAACCTTTATAATAACAAGTACCAAAAGATGTAACTGTTTTATTTAGTTCATTAGGCAGAATACTCAGTATGCAGACATAGACTTGCCTCTTGCAGGGGAGTAGGGCCGTTCTGTACGGGAGTAACCTGATGTGTTCTTGGCTGAAGGATGTTTGAGGATTTGCTGTTGCTGATTGCCTGCGAAACTGCTGTGACTGGATGTTTTTGAAATGAAAATACACTGTTTGTTGTTGCAGGAGGACAAATCTGTAACACAGGAAGCAAAATGTAAACGTAGAAAATTATGCTAAACATGTTAATTTTTTTTTTTTAAATGTAAGCGTTATTACACAAACAGGAGCTAGCTGGAGTAGGTATACGTCAGTATTCTCCTAAAACTTTGGGGCTTGGTTAGGAGTCTGAAAATCAGAGCAATGTTATTTAAAAATAAGCAAAACTATCCATTTAAAAAAACAAACAAAACACCTGTATGGGCTATATAAATGGATCATCTACAAAACATTTATGCAAAGAAAAATCTAGTGTATAATGTCTTTTTAAAGTAAATAACTAATATCAATGGTGGTGACATTTTTATGTTTAAAGGGCCATGATACCCAAATGTTGAAACACTTGAAAGTGATGCAACATAGCTGTAAAAAGCTGACTAGAAAATATCACCTGAACAACTCTATGTAAAAAAGAAAGATATTTTACCTCAAAAGTTCCTCAGTAGCCACATCCCATTGTAAAGGACTTCTAAGCAACAAATCAGTATGTCTGTCCGGGGACAGCAGAAGGAGCGAGCTTTCGTGCACACTCATGTTATTTCCCAATTCAGTTTAAGGGAGTTTACAATGAAATCTCATGAGAGTTAAGTCCAATCTCATGAGATTACAGTAAAAGAGTTCATGACCTCAGCACTGCTGATGCAGATTGGCTGCTGTTTATCTCTTCATTTTTATTTCTTTTTACCTGCAGCTGAGTATAACTTTTTACACAGAACTTACTCTGCTGAGCTGAGGAGATTGTGATGTAAAATATCTTCCTTTTTTACATAGAGATGCTCAGGTGATATTTTACTGTCAGCTTTTTACAGTTATACTGCATCAGTTTCAAGTGATTTAGCATATGAGTATTATGTCCCTTTAAGAGATTTATTTATTTTTAACTATATACCTACGACAGATTCTTTTATGCAGTGCAGTTAAATACATTATCTCCCTCTGCTGGACACAGAGATTAATAGATTTTATTTTTAACGAGGGACTATGAGTGACGAATAAACCATTTTATTAAACGTTCTTGCAGTTAATCACATCATATCTATTACAACTACCATTTCAGTTACGTATTGTGTAAACATTTAATAAATATCAAAGATGTCCCCTTATTTATAAAACCAGAAACAAACTAGAATAAAATAATCAATATGCCTTAAATGCACACAACAGATAAACCACATTGAGAAATCTCACTTGCAATTACATTTTTTTAAGTAGTTTCTCATTCTTGAAAGTTTATAACAGTGCAAAACGTGCATTTTTTTGTTATATCACCTATGTAATATTTTGTAGTAGTTAAGTTATGAAAACAATTCAGTCCTAATTTATTTTACTGCAAAATACAATTTAAAAATATTAATCACATCCCACATTCCATTGTTAATTTTACTGCATATGTCTGAACAATTTTAATTCCTCCTGTGTTTATTTCCCACAAAGGGTTTAAACACACAGGTACAATCCTGAGCAGGAAATAGTCAGTGGTTTGTGGCTATATAAAAACTGATATGGCTCATAGGTAGTTTCCTTGCAAGCTCCTAAACACGATTTTACCTATGTGTTTAACCCATATGCAGAGGTTAAACACATTGGGCTAGATTACAAATGGAGCACAAAATATTGCTTTTGCGAGGGCGATATTTGTGCTCCACTTAGTAATATCAGCGCATGCAAAAATGTGCGCTGGTATTACAAGTTAGGTCGCGTTCGCATTGCACGGAAGCATTGCTCTCACAAAAGCGCGCTTCCATAGGCTCCATTGGGAGCCTCGTTCTTATGCCGTGAAACATAGCTGAGAACCTAGCGCAGCAAAGGGGGTAAGTCACGCAGTGATGGGCAGCAGATCTAAAATATATATGTATATGATTTTATACATATATATTTATGTGTTTATATGTGTATATAAACTTATTAACACATAACTATATATGTATATAAGCATAGACATATATATTTATGTGTTTATATGTGTATATACACTTATTAACACATAACTATATATGTATATAAGCATTTACATACAGGTAGCCCTCAGTTTACGCCGGGGTTAGGTTCCAGAAGGAATGGTTGTAAATTGAAACAGTTGTAAATTGAAACCCAGTTTATAATGTAAGTCAATAGGAAGTGAGGGAGTTAGGTTCCAGGCCCCTCTCAAAATTGACATAAGTAACACCTAATACATTATTTTTAAAGCTTTGAAATGAAGACTTTTAATGCTAAACAGCATTATAAACCTAATAAAATAATCACACAACACAGAATATATAATTAAACTAAGTTAAATGAACAAAAATATTTGCTAAACAGCATTATAAACCTAATAAAATAATCACACAACACAGACTTTACTTGAATTTTTCTGCAAACAGTTCCTTTTATGTATTTCAATCTGGACTGATTTATAGACAGGAAGATCTTGTTCCTATGAAAGCTGCTCGATAGCTCATGTCTAGCTAGACTCATTAATTCCAGCCTGTTTGTGTGCTTGGCTTTGCATATCTTTGCTGCAACACAAGCGGACAGCTCCACCTACTGGCTATTTTAATCAATGCACTGCTTCTCAATGCTTTTCAATAGCAGTCACATGACTGGAAAAAAAGGTTGTTATTCTGAAACGGTGCAAATTGAACCGTTGTAAACCGAGAGCCACCTGTATATATTTACTGGAAACACACAGTTCCCATAGACCACAATGTAAAGGCACTTTTCAGTGACGTTTTTTTTCTAACACCCCACACCCGCAAACTTTAACCCCTTAAAACTTCTTAGTGCAGTTAAAAAAAAAAAGGTAATATTTTTTATTTTATTAAAGGCGCTACACAATTTATTTTGGGGGCAATTGGGGGACATTTTAAAAAATAACCAGAGGTCTGACCTCTGGTTAATTTTTTTGAGCGCTAATTGCTACCGCAAGCTCACTTGTAATGGCTGGTTATTTATCACATGCCCATAAACGTTCAAATTTGCCCGTTTACGGGTGCGTGATAAATTAGCTCTCCACTTGTAATCTGCCCCATTGTTAGCTAAGATAAGTAGTGTAAAACTGACAATTAGAGCACATTGCTTTTGCTTTAGAATTTCCCTTTAGTGCATTTTTATCTTTTTATGTACAGAACATATTATGGAATTTAAACAAGTTCCTTGTTAGAGGCTAATCATAATCAATGGATTTTCCATAGACCACCCACCGTCATTGTTTGCTGGTTTTGGTTTAGTGCTTGAGATGTAAACGTGTCTGGTGTCAGAGGTGACGTCTGTTTCTGTGGAGATGTCGTCTGGACTGTTTGGACCAGAGTAGTAGATGAACCAGACGTGGAAACCAGATTCTGAGCTGGACTTGTGACGTGTGGCTGAGCCTTAAAACATAAATTTACACTGTTAGTTTATTGATGTTTATAGTTTTAGTTTCATGCAAGTTATTGACAAGTTCCGGGGTAACAGACTAAGTTTAAAGGGACAGTTAAGTCAAAATTAAACTTTCATGATTCAGATAGAGCATGCAATTTTAAACAAATTTCCAATTGACTTCTGTTATCAAATTTGCTTTGTTCTCGTGGTATCTTTTATTGAAGAGTAATACTAGCTAGGCTCATAAGCTACAAATAATGTTGCAAAACACTGCTGCCATAGAGTACTAAAGACAAGTGCAGTCGTGCCCACTCCTGAGCTCTTATGAGCCTACCTAGTTTTACTCTTCAATAAAAGATACCAAAGAGAACAAAGCAAATTTGATAACAGAAGTAAATTGGAAATTTGTTTAAAATGGCATGCTCTATATGAATTATGAAAGTTTAATTTTGACTTTACTGTCCGCTTAATTTTTGAAAAACTAGCGAATAGGTCTATCTATAACTAAAAGTTTTTCAAATCCTTTGAATCATAGAATATTATGGCTATTATGTCAGAACAAAAACGTTGACCCTATCAATAAGTTACAATATAGACTGTACTAGTTACAGCATTAACTATTATTGGAAACATTGTGAAGTAAGGAACAAGCAGGCGAGAACAAGATGCGCACAGCCTTACTCCTAGAAAAGAAGGAACAAAACAGCATAAGGCTCAGCTCCGGGTTCATCGCTCAATTCCAACTGGTTCCTTTACTCAAATTCAGTTTCATTTGTAATAATTTACTAACAAAGATCCACAATATTCATGCAACTCCCACTCTGCAAGAAATGCACCCGTACAAAAAAGGCTTTACCAGTTATGCACATTTTACTGAAGTAAAACCCTAATTTATAAACCATCCCAGTGCAATTTAATTCAAAGGGACAGTCTACTCCAGAATCGTTATTGTTTAAAAAGATAGATAATCCCTTTATTACCCATTCCCCAGTTTTGCATAACTAACACAGTTATATAAATACACTTTTTACCTCTGTGATTACCTTGTATCTAAGCCTCTGCAGACTGCCCCCCATCTCAGTTCTTTTGACAGAATTGCATTTTAATCAATCAGTGCTCTCTTAAATAACTCCACGGGAGTGAGAGCAATGTGATCTATGTGGCACACGTGAACTAGCAGCACCTAGCTGTGAAAACGGTCAAAATGCACTAAGATAAGAGGCGGCCTTCAAGGGCTTAGAAATTAGCATATGATCGTACCTAGGTTATGATTTCAGCAAAGAATACCAAGAGAACAAAGAAAATGTGATGTTAAAGGGACAGTCTAGTCCAAAATAAACTTTCATGATTCAGATAGGGCATGTAATATTAAACAAATTTCCAATTTACTTTTATAACCAATTTTGCTTTGTTCTCTTGGTATTCTTAGTTGACAGCTTAACCTAGGAGGTTCATATGCTAATTTCTTAGACCTTGAAGGCCGCCTCTTAAGAATGCATTTTAACAGGTTTTTCACCACTAGAGGGTGTTAGTTCATGTTTTTCATATAGATAACACTGTGCTCATGCACGTGAAGTTTCCTGGGAGCTATCACTGATTGGCTAAACTGCAAGTCTGTCAAAAGAACTGAAATAAAGGGGCAGTTTGCAAAGGCTTAGATACAAGGTAATCACAGAGGTAAAAAATATATAAATATAACTGTGTTGGTTATGCAAAACTGGGGAATGGGTAAAAACATAATTTATGCTTACCTGATAAATTTATTTCTCTTGTGGTGTATCCAGTCCACGGATCATCCATTACTTGTGGGATATTCTCCTTCCCAACAGGAAGTTGCAAGAGGATCACCCACAGCAGAGCTGCTATATAGCTCCTCCCCTAACTGCCATATCCAGTCATTCGACTGAAACTAGCCGAGAAAGGAGAAACCATAGGGTGCAGTGGTGACTGACTGTAGTTTAAAATTTAGACCTGCCTTAAAAGGACAGGGCGGGCCGTGGACTGGATACACCACAAGAGAAATAAATTTATCAGGTAAGCATAAATTATGTTTTCTCTTGTTAGGTGTATCCAGTCCACGGATCATCCATTACTTGTGGGATACCAATACCAAAGCTAAAGTACACGGATGAAGGGAGGGACAAGGCAGGTACTTAAACGGAAGGGACCACTGCCTGTAGAACCTTTCTCCCAAAAATAGCCTCCGAAGAAGCAAAAGTATAAAATTTGTAAAATTTTGAAAAGGTATGAAGGGAAGACCAAGTCGCTGCTTTGCAAATCTGTTCAACAGAAGCCTCATTTTTAAAGGCCCAGGTGGAAGCCACAGCTCTAGTAGAATGAGCTGTAATCCTTTCAGGGGGCTGCTGTCCAGCAGTCTCATAGGCTAAGCGTATTACGCTCCGAATCCAAAAAGAAAGAGGTTGCCAAAGCCTTTTGACCTCTCCTCTGTCCAGAGTAAACAACAAACAGGGAAGATGTTTGACGAAAATCTTTAGTCGCTTGTAAGTAAAACTTTAAAGCACGGACTACGTCCAAATTATGTAAAAGACGTTCCTTCTTTGAAGAAGGATTAGGACACAATGATGGAACAACAATCTCTTGATTGATATTCTTGTTGGAAACTACCTTAGGTAAAAACCCAGGTTTTGTACGCAGAACTACTTTATCTGTATGGAAAATCAGATAAGGAGAATCACATTGTAAAGCTGATAACTCAGAGACTCTACGAGCCGAGGAAATAGCCATCAAAAACAGAACTTTCCAAGATAAAAGTTTGATATCAATGGAATGAAGGGGTTCAAACGGAACTCCTTGAAGAACCTTAAGAACCAAGTTTAAGCTCCATGGAGGAGCAACCGGTTTAAACACAGGCTTAATTCTAACCAAAGCCTGACAAAATGCCTGGACGTCTGGAACCTCTGCCAGATGCTTGTGCAAAAGGATAGACATAGCAGAAATCTGTCCCTTTAAAGAACTAGCTGATAATCCTTTATCCAAACCCTCTTGGAGAAAGGACAATATCCTAGGAATCCTAACCTTACTCCATGAGTAATTCTTGGATTCACACTAATTAAGATATTTGCGCCATATCTTATGGTAGATTTTCCTGGTTACAGGCTTTCGTGCCTGTATTAAGGTATCAATGACTGACTCGGAGAAGCCACGCCTTGATAAAATCAAGCGTTCAATCTCCAGGCAGTCAGTCTCAGAGAAATTAGATTTGGATGATTGAAAGGACCTTGTAGTAGAAGGTCTTGTCGCAGAGGCCAAGGTGGAAAGGATGACATGTCCACCAGGTCTGCATACCAGGTCCTGCGTGGCCACGCAGGAGCGATCAAGATCACCGATGCTCTCTCCTGTTTGATTTTGGCAATCAGTTGAGGGAGCAGAGGAAACGGTGGAAACACATAAGCCAGGTTGAAGAACCACGGTGCTGCTAGAGCATCTATCAGCGTCGCTTCTGGGTCCCTGGACCTGGATCCGTAACAAGGAAGCTTGGCGTTCTGGCGAGACGCCATGAGATCCAATTCTGGTGTGCCCCAACGATGAACCAATTGAGCAAACACCTCTGGATGGAGTTCCCACTCCCCCGGATGAAAAGTCTGACGACTTAGAAAATCCGCCTCCCAGTTCTCTACACCTGGGATATGGATCGCTGATAGATGGCAAGAGTGAGTCTCTGCCCAGCGAATTATCTTGGAGACTTCTAACATCGCTAGGGAGCTCCTGGTCCCCCCTTGATGGTTGATGTAAGCCACAGTCGTGATGTTGTCCGACTGAAATCTGATGAACCTCAGGGTTGCTAACTGAGGCCAAGCTAGAAGAGCAATGAATATTGCTCTTAACTCCAGAATATTTATTGGGAGGAGTTTCTCCTCCTGAGTCCACGATCCCTGAGCCTTCAGGGAATTCCAGACTGCACCCCAACCTAGAATGCTGGCATCTGTTGTTACAATTGTCCAATCTGGCCTGCGAAAGGTCATACCTTTGGACAGATGGACCCGAGATAGCCACCAGAGAAGAGAATCTCTGGTCTCTTGATCCAGATTTAGCAGAGGGGACAAATCTGTGTAATCCCCATTCCACTGACTGAGCATGCATAATTGCAGCGGTCTGAGATGTAGGCGCGCAAATGGCACTATGTCCATCGCCGCTACCATTAAGCCGATCACTTCCATGCACTGAGCCACCGAAGGGCGCGGAATGTAGTGAAGAACACGGCAGGAATTTAGAAGCTTTGATAACCTGGACTCCGTCAGGTAAATTTTCATTTCTACAGAATCTAACAGAGTTCCTAGGAAGGAAACCGTTGTGAGGGGTGATAGAGAACTCTTTCCCTCGTTCACTTTCCACCCATGCGACCTCAGAAATGCCAACACTGTGTCCGTATGAGATTTGGCAATTTGGAAGTTTGACGCCTGTATCAGGATGTCGTCTAGATAAGGGGCCACTGCTATGCCCCGTGGTCTTAGGACCGCCAGAAGAGACCCCAGAACCTTTGTAAAAATTCTTGGGGCTGTAGCTAACCCGAAGGGAAGGCCACAAACTGGTAATGCCTGTCTAGAAAGGCAAACCTTAGGAACCGATGATGATCTTTGTGAATCGGTATGTGAAGGAAAGCATCCTTCAAATCCAATGTGGTCATGTGCTGACCCTCCTGGATCATAGGTAGGATTGTCCGAATAGTTTCCATTTTGAACGATGGAACTCTGAGGAATTTGTTTAAGATCTGAAAATTGGTCTGAAGGTTCCCTCTTTTTTGGGAACCACAAACAGATTTGAATAAAATCCCTGTCCTTGTTCCATCTGTGGAACTGGATGGATCACTCCCATTATTAGGAGGTCTTGCACACAGCGTAAGAATGCCTCTTTCTTTATCTGGTTTACAGATAATCTCGAAAGGTGAAATCTCCCTTGTGGGGGGGGGGGGAAGCTTTAAAGTCCAGAAGATATCCCTGAGATATGATCTCCAACGCCCAGGGATCCTGAACATCTCTTGCACACGCCTGGGCGAAGAGAGAAAGTCTGCCCCCTACTAGATCCGTTGCCGGATAGGGGGCCGTTCCTTCATGCTGTCTTAGAGGCAGCAGCAGGCTTTCTGGCCTGCTTGCCTTTGCTCCAGGCCTGGTTAGATTTCCAGGCCGGCTTGGATTGCGCAAAAGTTCCCTCTTGTTTTGTAGCAGAGGAAGTTGATGCTGCACCTGCCTTGAAGTTTCGAAAGGCACGAAAATTAGACTGTTTGGCCATTGATTTGGCCCTGTCCTGAGGAAGGGTATGACCCTTACCTCCAGTAATGTCAGCAATAATTTCCTTCAAACCAGGCCCGAATAGGGTCTGCCCCTTGAAGGGAATGTTAAGTAATTTAGACTTTGAAGTCACGTCAGCTGACCAAGATTTAAGCCATAGCGCCCTACGCGCCTGGATGGCGAATCCAGAATTCTTAGCCGTTAGTTTAGTCAAATGAACAATGGCATCAGAAACAAAAGAATTAGCTAGCTTAAGTGTTCTAAGCTTGTCAAGTATTTCAGTCAATGGAGTAGCTGTCTGAAAGACCTCTTCCAGAGACTCAAACCAGAACGCTGCAGCAGCAATGACAGGAGCAATGCATGCAAGGGGCTGCAGGATAAAACCTTGTTGAATAAACATTTTCTTAAGGTAACCTTCTAATTTTTTATCCATTGGATCTGAAAAAGCACAACTGTCCTCGACAGGGATAGTGGTACGCTTTGCTAAAGTAGAAACTGCTCCCTCCACCTTAGGGACCGTCTGCCATAAGTCCCGTGTGGTGGCGTCTATTGGAAACATTTTTCTAAAAATAGGAGTGGGGGGGAAAACGGCACACCGGGTCTGTCCCACTCCTTAGTAATAATTTCTGTAAACCTTTTAGGTATTGGAAAAACGTCAGTACACACCGGCACCGCGTAGTATTTATCCAGTCTACACAATTTCTCTGGCACTGCAATTGTGTCACAGTCATTCAGAGCAGCTAAAACCTCTCCAAGCAACACCCGGAGGTTCTCAAGCTTAAATTTAAAAGTAGACATATCTGAATCAGGTTTCCCCGAGTCAGAGACGTCACCCACAGACTGAAGCTCTTCCTCAGCTTCTGCATATTGTGACGCAGTATCAGACATGGGCCTTAAAACATCTGCGCGCTCTGTATTACGTCTAACCCCAGAGCTAGCGCGCTTTCCTCTGAATTCAGGCAGTCTGGCTAATACCGCTGACAGGGTATTATCCATGATTGCCGCCATGTCCTGCAAAGTAATCGCTATGGGCGTCTTTGATGTACTTGGCGCCATTTTAGCGTGAGTCCCTTGAGCGGGAGTCAAAGGGTCCGACACGTGGGGAGAGTTAGTCGGCATAACTTCCCCCTCATCAGAATCCTCTGGTGATAATTCTTTTAAAGATAACAGCTGATCTTTATTGTTTAAAGTGAAATCAATACATTTAGTACACATTCTCCTATGGGGTTCCACCATGGCTTTTAAACATAATGAACAAGGAGTTTCCTCTATGTCAGACATGTTTATACAGACTAGCAATGAGACTAGCAAGCTTGGAAAACACTTTAAATCAAGTTAACAAGCAATATAAAAAAAAAACGTTACTGTGCCTTTAAGAGAAACAAATTTTGCCAAAATTTGAAATAACAGTGAAAAAAGGCAGTTAAACTAACAAAATGTTTACAGTGTATGTAACAAGTTAGCAGAGCATTGCACCCACTTGCAAATGGATGATTAACCCCTTAATACAAAAAACAGATTAACAAAACGAAAAATATGTTTTTTAAACAGTCATAACAACTGCCACAGCTCCTACTTTTGAAGCCTTTTGAGCCCTTCAGAGATGTCCTATAGCATGCAGGGGACTGCTGAGGGAAGCTGAATGTCACAGTTTGTAATTTTTTATACTATAACAATGGAAAGCCTCAGGAAACTGTTTCTAGGCAAAAATAAAGCCAGCCATGTGGAAAAAACTAGGCCCCAATAAGTTTTATCACCAAAGCATATATAAAAACGATTAAACATGCCAGCAAACGTTTTATATTGCACATTAATCAGAGTATATACCTCTGATAGCAAGCCTGATACTAGTCGCTATTAAATGACTGTATTTAGGCTTTAACTTACATTAATCCGGTATCAGCAGCATTTTCTAGCAAATTCCATCCCTAGAAAAACCTTACTGCACATACCTTATTGCAGGATACCCTGCACGCCATTCTCCCTCTGAAGTTACCTCACTCCTCAGACATATGTGAGAATAGCAGTGGATCTTAGTTACTTCTGCTAAGATCATAGAAAAACGCAGGCAGATTCTTCTTCTAAATGCTGCCTGAGATAAAATAGTACACACCGGTACCATTTAAAAACAATAAACTTTTGATTGAAGAAAAAACTAACTATATTTTACCACTTTCCTCTAACTACCTCCAGCTATGTTGAGAGCTTGCAAGAGAATGACTGCATATGGCAGTTAGGGGAGGAGCTATATAGCAGCTCTGCTGTGGGTGATCCTCTTGCAACTTCCTGTTGGGAAGGAGAATATCCCATAAGTAATGGATGATCCGTGGACTGGATACACCTAACAAGAGAAAAAGGGATTATCTATCTTTTAACACAATAACAATTCTGGTGTAGACTGTCCCTTTAAAACTAAATTGGAAAGTTATTTAAAAATGCATGTCCTATCTGAATCATGAGTTTCATTTTAACTAGACTGTCCCTTTAATTGCACATATGTCTGCCTCATTTGTCTCCCTTGTTGCAATTCAGTACATACCTCTATCACTGATTTGTTTTTGTCACCAATGCTTTAATAAGGACCAATGCCAAGTAAACATTGTGACATAATTCTATAGTTGTGTTGAGCTACAATATTTACCATGTGCCCATAGAGTGTGTTTATATATATATATATGTATATATGTATATATATATATATATATATATATATATATACATACACACATACTACATACACTCTGGTCATCACATATTACATAATATTATACAACAGTATATGATGATTATAGTTTTGTTCCTATAGCTATGTACAACATACACACATACTACATACACTCAGTCATCACATATTACATAATATTATACAACAGTATATGATGATTATAGGTTTGTTCCTATAGCTATGTACAACATACACACATACTACATACACTCAGTCATCACATATTACATAATATTATACAACAGTATATGATGATTATAGCTTTGTTCCTATAGCTATGTACAACATACACACATACTACATACACTCAGTCATCACATATTACATAATATTATACAACAGTATATGATGATTATAGGTTTGTTCCTATGCTATGTACAACATACACACATACTACATACACTCAGTCATCACATAATATTATACAACAGTATATGATGATTATAGGTTTGTTCCTATAGCTATGTACAACATACACACATACTACATACACTCAGTCATCACATATTACATAATATTATACAACAGTATATGATGATTATAGGTTTGTTCCTATGCTATGTACAACATACACACATACTACATACACTCAGTCATCACATATTACATAATATTATACAACAGTATATGATGATTATAGGTTTGTTCCTATGCTATGTACAACATACACACATACTACATACACTCAGTCATCACATATTACATAATATTATACAACAGTATATGATGATTATAGGTTTGTTCCTATGCTATGTACAACATACACACATACTACATACACTCTAGTCATCACATATTACATAATATTATACAACAGTATATGATGATTATAGCTTTGTTCCTATAGCTATGTACAACATACACACATACTACATACACTCAGTCATCACATATTACATAATATTATACAACAGTATATGATGATTATAGCTTTGTTCCTATAGCTATGTACAACATACACACATATGCACACCTGAACCATGGACAGTTGCACGCCATTGGTGGTTTTGATGGAAACTGGAAGTAGGAGTTGTGCTGGTCCCGTTAACAAAGCCTGGGGCTGAGCCACTACAGTGGTGTGTGGTTGCCTCTGAGAAGTGACATAAAATTGTGGGAAAATGTTCTGGTGTTCTGGTTTGGCTAAAGAAACCTCATGCTTGATGACTACAGCACTGTTGGCAATAAGGTTCTGGCTATTGGCAGGTACACATGTCTGTCCAAATAAATGACCACTTGACACCACTGGCTGCCTGGAATACTGACAGTCAGCCGCAGAGTTCTCTTCTTTAACTTGAGCACTGAACTGCTTTGGGTCCGTATTCAACATCACAGAGGGAGTTTGTTGCTGACCACGTTTCTCTACTTCCAACTGCATCTTCAGCACCTCCACAAGCTTCTGCTCTTGCTCCAGCTTCTTTTTGAGCTCCTCTATTTGTTTTTCCTTTTCCTGGAGCTTACGGTCTTTCTCAGCAGCATCTAAATCCATGCTGTTAGTGTTTCCCATACTATCGTCATTTAAGTGCATCTTTAAAGGGGATGTGTTCATGAACTGTGATGGTGACATCATTGTTATGATTTCAGCAAAAGTATCAGTCATATTAGTGTCTTCTGTGCTAAAGTTGGATTGTTCTGAAGGAGCTGGAGACATAGGCAAAGGAGAGTTAATGCCCTCTACGGTAACGTGGTTATTCACAACCCCAGCGGAGCCTGTGTCTGTGGAAAAACTTGGGGTAGCACTTGTAGCATTAGTTAAAGACGCGGTAGTAAAGACCACAGTTGTTTCTTCCATGCCATTACAAGCCGAAGAGGAACTGGTGGTAACTGCAATTGAGTTGCTTGTGGGAATTCCATTATTGTTCAGATCCTGGTATGGTTTCAAACGTTCTATAAGATCTGTTTTTGTGCCAGATACTGGCAAACCTCTTAACTTCAATTCCATTTTCAACTCAGCAACCTAGCAATTTTAAACAAAACAACATGTAAATAAAATAGAATCTTTTATTTAGTGTCTGTAAAATAAATACATAAAATAGATATGCTATTGTAACTACAACCTTAGAATAGTGTCTGTAAAATAAATACATAAAATGGATATGCTATTGTAACTACAACCTTAGAATAGCGTCTGTAAAATAAATACATAAAATAGATATGCTATTGTAACTACAACCTTAGAATAGTGTCTGTAAAATAAATACATAAAATGGATATGCTATTGTAACTACAACCTTAGAATAGTGTCTGTAAAATAAATACATAAAATGGATATGCTATTGTAACTACAACCTTAGAATAGTGTCTGTAAAATAAATACATAAAATAGATATGCTATTGTAACTACAACCTTAGAATAGTGTCTGTAAAATAAATACATAAAATGGATATGCTATTGTAACTACAACCTTAGAATAGTGTCTGTAAAATAAATACATAAAATGGATATGCTATTGTAACTACAACCTTAGAATAGCGTCTGTAAAATAAATACATAAAATGGATATGCTATTGTAACTACCTTAGAATATTGTCTGTTACACTGAAAAACAAAACTATTATATCTCCGGTGATCAAAATCCTAATAATTAGAATAATGTTCTATTTCATAAATGAGAGTGCTGTCTCCTCTGCCTAATGTGTGAGTGACTCCCCATAAAAAAACTATTATTATCATTTGTTAGTCAGTGAATATTTTATCACCCATATCTCATTGCTTTAACACCTTTTTTTATTTTATTTCCTGTAAAAATACACATATTAAAAATGATGTGTTGCTCATTTTTAGCTCAGATTGGGAGGGGGCAGCACTTTTTGTGGCAAAATGTGTAAAAAGCAAACAGTTATTTTAGAAGCATTATACAGATATTAATAGGATATTTTGCCCAAGGAGCTTACATTCTAGGGGGGTATAATAGCAGACTGCCCATGCAGCTTACTTTTTTAAAGGTAACTCTGAACCTTTCATTTATTTAGCTAGCTATTGCCTTTAGTTCTGTTGACTTTCAGCACTTTGTATTCTGTTTGGGGACGCAAGAAGTCTGTGTTTGGGGGTTTATATATATTGCAGCAATAGATAAATATGTGTGTACGTGTTTTTGTGTATGCAAGTGTTTTGCTAGTCCTTTTGAACATTTACTTTGGAAATTTCATGGAAAATAAAAATTCACATGCCAATAAAAAGGTTAAAAAAAAGGCCTACAAATACACTACTTGTAAAATAAACTAGATGCATGAACATATTCAGTGATCCATGTGTAAGGGATAATATCAGACTCTGGAACCATTATATAGGATTCCATTGAAAATTGACATACTAGTGGCTTTAGTGCTGCATAGGGCCCAATAATCCAAATCTTTCAGTTCAGGTAAAATGATTATAAGACGTCTCATCAGTATGGGGAGTTCCCTCAAATCATTTTATAAAATAGAATTTTAGCTTGAAAAATGTTTATCTCACTATGGGCAAGATTAAAAGTCGCGCATTATGAGTTTTAAGTGCGCGATATGGTCTTATTGCAACTAATTTCCATTGCGCATTCGCCTTTTATGCAAAAACAATCCTTTCAGAGCTGTAGTTAACAGTTTTGCGCAACATAAAAGTTTCATGAAACACTTCAAAAATATATTACAAAGTACAGTTACACTCATATTAACACTGTCTAATAAAAATTATTATAAAAAATATTGCACACGAAAATTATAAGGGCTAAAAGATATGAGATCTTGGGTGTTAGAAAGAAAAAAACAGACGCAGGGATATTACATTGTCATACATACACATACATAGGGAAACATGAATTTATATTTATAGACATATGTTTAACTAGGGAGATAATGACAAGATTTTACATTACAATCTTATGCACATTAAACAATATCTCAGAGGGATTTTCAATGCGATATTCACATATTGATCTCGAAATATCTAGACACATATATATATATTCATATACATATCTCGCTATAAATAGATATATCAGTCCAAAAATCATCACATATATAGAGAAATATTTATTTAGAATTAAATTATTCTGTTACGAAAACATTTTCGCAATATGAAATATTCAGTTTCATGTACACTTTTCGAGGAGAATACATCATGGGCTTTGCGCAACAGATTAGGGTTTTAGTGTTGTTTTCTTTTCTATTTGTCTTCAATTGACTTCTATGAATAATACGTGAACATGCACATTTGGCTGTTTGCATTACGCGGCTTAACGCGTGCAACTTGTTATAGCTATGCAATCCCAAATGCGAAAAAGCCATAACGCGTGTGGTGTTTTCATAAATGATTTGCCAAGCAACTTGTAATCTTGCCCTATGTGGGTTCGACTCCTACACAACAATATAAGGCCTAAAAAAATCCCAAATATTTTGCACGATTTCTCTCCATGCTGATAAGTTTCGATCATCAGGCTCATAGACTCCGGCTAAAACGATACAAATGGCATAACCTTTTTAACATAAAAATATATTATTTTTAAAGAGAAAAAACCCCTGAAAAATGTTAAAGAAATGATTTTACATATCTTAGGTTTATATACCATAAAAACTACATTCTGTCTCTTTAATGATAAATAATATAAGATAAATTAACATACCCCTCCCAAAAAACAAAATCAAGATTCTTTATCTGATAATCACCCACCTAAGGTGAATAAAAATGCCATATAATAGAAGTTTAATAATTCACGTATCGTTAGCATTTTTTTTAATAATAGAATACTGTGCAATGTGGTTGTATAGTCTTATATCTTGATCAGCTAGATATGCCTTCCATTGTAAAATTTTCTAGAGTAACTTGAGCTGGTTTACAATTCAGATAATGTTAAAGAGACAGTAAGTCTGTTTTGCTCATGCAAGTTAAATTCAAAATATGTCTCCTCTTATTTTCCTGAGAACAGTGGCTATAATGAAAATTTCAAAGTTTTTTCTTTACAATAAATCAAGTATGTTTCTTGCCTTTTTTTTACATAATCTGTTTCTTTTTATGTTTACTTTGATTTAACATATTTTCTTTTTACTACAGAAGTACTGTTTCATATCTATTTAATAAAGAATACAGTTTATAATACAGACGTCACCATCTCACTGCACATAGTGTAGCATTACATCAATAAAAAGCAAGCTGAACGATAACAGGCGCTATAACCCAACACTTTGCTTATACTAATACCTTCATGTCATCGAGGTTGGAGGGCAGGGGTCCGGCTTTCTTACACAGTGCGCTATTCTGCCTGTTCAGCATCCCCTGTACTGATGTGTTGTTATTCACATTGCTGCTTATTGTGTTCCCGTTTTGTTTGTCATTTAGTGACCTTTAAAGAACATAAGACAAAGCTCTCAGACACACAGATCTTTATTTCCAGAGCTCACATTTAAATGAAATCACACAGAGGTCTGTAGCAAAATCTTATAAACCTCAATAATACTTACCAATTACAGAGGAAATTTCCAAATAACGTCAATAGATTTGTCATTGATAAATACATTTCTGTATTTCATATTTGTCTGATTCATTTTTCCAAATCTTATTGCAGATTATTAAATATTTACAAAAAATAATTAATAGGGCACAGAAGTGAACAGACCATATTATGAGTAGAGTAAAACAGGCATTTTTAAAATTGTACATATCTATCCATCTATCTATCTATCTATCTAAACATCTATCTATTTATTGTCTGTCTGTCCATCTATCCATCTGTCTATCCATCCATCTATCTATCTATCTATCTATCTCTATCTGTTTTCTATCTATCTCAATCTGTTTTCTATCTATATCTATCTATCTATCTATCTATCTGTTTTCTATCTATAGCTATCTGTTTTCTATCTATATCTATCTATCCGTCTCTATCTATCCGTCTCTATCCGTCTCTATCTATCCGTCTCTATCTATATGCACACATACATGTTCAGTTCGGCGTTGTTTATTGCACACTTGTCTTATTTACTTACCACGAATATTACTCAAAATACTAATTTTGTTTAGAGACAGGAGTGTGTGATATGTCACATTCATCAATGTTGTGCACTACAGAGGACTATATGTATAACATTGTTGCAAGCACTACTACTATATAGTGCTTAACGTGCACGCTCCTGAGCTAATGGAAAAGAGCTACGTAACAACAACAAAAATGTACATTTGATAATACTAGTAAATCAGTGAATATATTACAGCTACATTCTCTGTAGGAATCATGAATGTTTCATTTTAAATTCAACGTCCCTTTAACTGTTCCTGAGCAACAAGAAGTCATATTACCTCCCTTTACTAGTTCCCAGCATGCTGTGAGTTTATATATGTTATTAATGTTTCCGAGCTATAAATGCATATGTTTAATTTTCTACATGAACTAGATATAGGTGATTTGTTACTGTAAAGCTGTCATGCTGATCACAGTACTGCTGCTTTCGTTTAGACATTAGCATGGCTTACTTGAGTGGCGCAGGTAAGATGGTTTGGTAGTTGTAGTGTTGTTGCTGTTGACTCAGTATCTGCAGTTGGAGGAACAGCTGCTGTTGCTGCAGCAGACGGGCATAGTTGGTATCCATTTCTGGTTCAATCTTCTCCCCCTTTTGGTCTGGCGGTATGTACTGATGGTATTTTAGCTTCTTTACCCGCGGTTTGGGTTCTTTTGACTTCTTGCTGCGAGACTTGTCACTGGCATTCTTGGGCTGGCTTTGCTATTTGCGCAGAAGCAAAATAAGACACGTAAGCTATTACTGTGCCTAAAAATTGTTACACAACACAATATATTACACGATCATGCCACTTAATTAACGTGTTGGCCATCAAAGGGGCATGTCAGGCACTTTATGGTACCCAAGGGGTTAAAACTAGCTATTACCTTTCTGAATTGAGAAAACATTTTATGCACACGCTAGCTAGGGTTGATCAGATACGTTATTTGGCAAGTAATGCAGCAGCCTAAGAGACCTTCACTCATCTGCCTGCCTGGTAAAATGCAATATTAAAAAAGAAATGATGATGTAGGCCAGTTCCACATGTTTTACATAATAATACAGCATTGCCCCATAAATTATCCAAAAATAAAGTAAGGCCCAGGGATATCAGTACAAGCATTATGTTTTGTTTTTTCATAAGACCCCTCCCACATATTGTATAATTTGTGTATATCAGAAACGGTATCGCAGAGACCAAAGGACATCCAAAAGCTGTTTATACTCAACTCAAGTTGTTATAATGACTCACTTGACTTAGCTTTCACTACTCTACCTATTCTCATTTGCAACACAGAAGCCAGTCTTATTGTCTTCTTCCGTCTGTCCCTGAGAAGAATCCAGTAAACACTTTACTAGGTCTGTGTCAATGTGGGTTCACTACCTTCTTAGTTGAACAACGTTTTCAAGTCTATAAAGTAGCTGCAGCCAGATTGCTTGTTCATGAATGTCGCCAACTGGGGGTGCAGACTATTGGATGCCAGCAAGGACTGTAATCTATAGCCCTAACCCTAATTACTAGCAAGTCACCACTTGCCTGTCATAGAGGTGGGTGATTGGTGACATAGTGCAAGACACAGATACCAAGTAAACGTCAGCGAGTGTTTAATATATTGCTAAAGAATTACTCATTCATTGAAGTACTAGTCTTAAAGCCCGTGTACACGGGCCAATTTTTTATGTACCGCGGTTCCATCCCTCTCCCCCTCTCTCCCTCCTGACCCCCCCTCCCCCCCCTCTCTCTCCCTCCCTCTTCCCCCCCCCTCTCTCTCTCTCTTTTCCCCCTCTCCCTCTTTTCCCCCCCCCCCTCACTCTCTCCCTCTTCCCCCCCCCCTCTCTCTCTCCCTCTTCCCCCCCCCCTCTCTCTCTCCCTCTTCCCCCCCCCCTCTCTCTCTCTCCCTCTTTTCCCCCTCTCTCTCTCTCTCCCTCTATCCCCCCCCTCTCTCTCTCTCCCTCTATCCCCCCCTCTCTCTCTCTCCCTCTTCCCCCCCTCTCTCTCTCCCTCTTTTCCCTCCCTCTCTCTCCCTCTCTCTCCCTCCCTCTTTTCCCCTCCTCTCCCTCCCTCTTTTCCCCCCCTCTATCCCCCTCTCTCTCCCTCCCTCTTTTCCCCCCTCCCCCCTCTCTCTCCCTCCCTCTCTCTTTCCCCCCCTCTCTCTCCCTCTTTTCCCCCTCTCCCTCTTTTCCCCCCTCTCTCTCCCTCTTTTCCCCCTCTCCCTCTTTTCCCCCCTCTCTCTCCCTCTTTCCCCCCCCCCTCTCTCTCCCCCTCTTTTCCCCCCCTCTCTCTATGTAAGGGGCCTATAGGGTTGCCTAAGGCCTTCTTCACTTTCTGCAATTACTTGAGGGGTTAAGGGGTCCTCAGGGAGGTTCAGATGTATGGCAGGGGCTAAGGAGGCCCAGCTAACTTTATAAGAAGTCTCCCACAGGCCCGGCAGCCCAGGCCCCAATGTACCACGTGGACCGGCTATGTAGAATTTATGCAGGAGGGCCAAGAAGTGTGAGCGACTCCGAAGAGAAAATCTTGTGTTTTATGGCGCTCCTGCACTTCCCCCCGTACCTCCCGGTCTCTGTTGCGTGCGCGTGGGTTCGCGTGCGCATGCGCATTGAGGCTAAGTGGGTTGTCAATGGCTAGGGCTTCGCGTGCGTGTGCGCGTGCGCATTGCTAGTAGTCTAACGGCTAAGGGGTTGTCAATGGCTAGGGCTTCACGGGTTCGCGTGCGTGTGCGCGTGCGGGGGGCTCAAAGTGTGCGTGCGCAGCAAGGGGGGTCAATGGGCTCAAATCAGTTTGTTTGTGAGTGTGAAACAATGGGGCTCAAATCAGTTTGTGAGTGTGGGGCTCAAATCAGTTTTGAGAGTGTGCGGTAAGGCGCGTGCGGGGTGCTAACAAACAATGCTAAGTGGGTTGCGCGTGCGAACAGCTGGCCAAGGGTGCGCGTGCAGCGGCAAGAGTTTGTCTGAACTGCGCATGACGGCTTCAGACAAACTCTTGTCTTTTATAATATAGGATATAGTTTTGTTTCTACTTTTCTAAAATGTACTTCCAGGGTCTGTAACTGTATAAAAATCTTACAACATGAACCATCACAATTTAGTCTAAACTAATGACAAGCAACAATACCCACAGCTAAATTCTCCTTTTGACTTTACCCAAACCGATGACTTTGAATAACTCGTCGTTATACACGACTGACTATGATCTGGCTGAATATTTAAACAGACTGAAGCAGGGCAAATGCACATAGCAAACTGGGATGTAGACTGATTAGCTTATTCATCTTTAGATGATATTAATACATGAATGATAAATGCAGCAATGGGATTTACTGAATAATGCTCTAATTAATTTACTGTCTGATTGTTATGGCTAGTTAATCAAATAATTACAATTTCCATGATTTCTGCCATTCGTTTTTTTCAAATTAGAAGATGATGAAAGACATTAGACACATAAATTAATTTCCTAGAGAAAAGCTGCACGTGCAAGTTCTATACTGAATACTTATACTTTACCATAATTGCAGCACAGTCTGCGACTGAAATAATCAAGCTGAGTTCATATTCAATTTGAAATTTATATAAAACCCCGTTGGCTCAGAGTTTGAGCAACAAGAAGTGACCTACCATTATTATAATGTGTTTGTATTTCATGTAATTCCTTGAATATACAGTACATATTTTAAGGGACATTGTAATGTGTCTGAATAAGTTTTCCTTCATATTAATTTCCATTCATGATAAGCAAATATTCATCATTTTGCGTGATTTTATGATTAGCATTTTTAAAATGCTCAAACACTTAATTACTAACATAAAATATTTAAATGATGTACAAGTTTTATATGTAAAAAGGTGAATTAATCTTTGCTCAACATGAAATAATACTTACAGCATCACTGCGGGGTGAGTGAGCTAGTGGAGTGTGGTTTTAAAACTGAACATTTATTATAGAAATAAAATTTAAAAATATGGACCATGCCATCAAGTGATAATAAATATATCAAAATGAACACTGCCTCCTCTAACAGGAAATACAGGATTAACCTGTATTAAATATGCCTATATACTCCAACACTCAGAGACCTGTGTAGGAAGGGGCAGTGACCGGAGCAACAATCTCCGGAATTGCTCAGGGAAAATAAAACTATCACTATCAATAATTCCTGGAGAACCCTCAGGTTCTGAACAGTTAAACCCTAAGAGAAAAATATGCCCCAATACTGCAAACTATGGTCTATCTGTAAAGGTGCCACTTAAGGCCAATAATTAAACTGAACTAAATAAGTAAGAGGAGGCAGTGTGAATGCCTGATGCGCGTTTCGCAACTGCTTTATCAGAGGTCTCTGATAAAGCAGTTGCGAAACGCGCAAGGAATTATTGATAATGATGTTTTATTTTCCCTGAGCAATTCTGGAGATTGTTGCTCCGGTCACTGCCCCTTCCTACACAGGTCTCTGAGTGTTGGACTATATAGGCATATTTAATACAGGTTAATCCTGTATTTCCTGTTAGAGGAGGCAGTGTTCATTTTGATATATTTTTTATCATATTTTCTATCACTTGATGGCATGGTCCATATTTTTTAATTTTATTTCTATAATAAATGTTAAGTTTTAAAACCACACTCCACTACACAGCACATATTGGCTAAACTATCCCCCATAAGTGTGCCATATTATGCTTTCTTTCTGTACCTTATTTATTACTAATGTTTATTCATTAGCATAAGGCACTGCCCACCTTAACATACATAGGTTTATTTAAGGGGGAATTGTGGGGATAGTTATCATCACCCCCTCATTCGCTAGGGGTCTCTAGGGGTATCTTACTATTCTCTCTTTATCTATCAGAATATGATGGCACAAATTATCAGTGGATAATTATTTAATTTAATGTTCCTAACCAGATACACTTTTAGAAATTATTTTTTGTTGTTGTTCTGTTATTTGGTTTAGTTTGAAAATAATTTAACAATGAGAGATGCTGATTTTGAGGTATTATATACTGTATCTTCCTTTATTTCTCTTCAACATATGATTATGTACAAATGTTTTTAACTCATCTTGGAAGAACTTTATATAGAGACATTGGAACTAGAGGAATTCAAATGGTTTATAGAACTTGAACATATGATACAAAATGTGAAACATTCTAATATAGTATTGACGATTCTACATTTCGATAATGCCTTTTGTACACTGTTGTCTATAAAAATGTCTGTACTATATTTTTGCTCAAATTTGTGTCTCTAATAAAAAGAATTAAATAAATAAATAATGGGATTTAGATATATTTTTAACAAACCAGGAAATTATCATCTTAATTAACTTGTTAACAGAGTAAGAGCAAAAACTAACATTAGCAGAAAAAAAGACTTGCAAACAGCCACCCTGCGCAACGTGTTTTCTGATGAACTAGAATATCTTTCCCAAGGTCTCTTATTACAAAGTAAGAGTTGTTGGAGATATGTTGGAGAGGTTTAAAATTTAACAACAAAACCACATACACCATGTTCGCACAACTGTAATGGATTGGAATAAAACCATGTTCCTTCCCACAGCTGTAATGAATTGGAATAAACCTGATTGTGTTTAAATAAATAAAATGTACTTAATTTCCCTTTGGTTTGTTTAACCAAATTCAAACTGGTCAGTGAGCAAGTGCCCCTGTGGCATGAAACGCGTCTGTTGTGGTGGGGGTATTAGGTCCCCCATCACCTTAATCTTATTTAGGTTATCCCATGATAAAAGGGATATAGTGATGTGAGTAGAGAAAGGGATACAGTGATGTGAGTAAAGAAAGGGATATAGTGATGTGAGTACAGAAAGGGATATAGTGATGTGAGTACAGAAAGGGATATAGTGATGTGAGTACAGAAAGGGATATAGTGATGTGAGTACAGAAAGGGATGTAGTGATGTGAGTACAGAAATTGATATAGTGATGTGAGTACAGAAAGGGATATAGTGATGTGAGTACAGAAAGGGATATAATGATGTGAGTACAGAAAGGGATATAGTGATGTGAGTACAGAAAGGGATATAATGATGTGAGTACAGAAAGGGATGTAGTGATGTGAGTACAGAAATTGATATAGTGATGTGAGTACAGAAAGGGATGTAGTGATGTGAGTACAGAAAGGGATATAATGATGTGAGTACAGAAAGGGATGTAGTGATGTGAGTACAGAAATTGATATAGTGATGTGAGTACAGAAAGGGATATAGTGATGTGAGTACAGAAAGGGATATAATGATGTGAGTACAGAAAGGGATATAGTGATGTGAGTACAGAAAGGGATATAATGATGTGAGTACAGAAAGGGATATAGTGATGTGAGTACAGAAAGGGATATAATGATGTGAGTACAAAAAGGGATATAGTGATGTGAGTACAGAAAGGGATATAGTGATGTGAGTACAGAAAGGGATATAATGATGTGAGTACAAAAAGGGATATAGTGATGTGAGTGCAGAAAGGGATATAGTGATGTGAGTACAGAAAGGGATATAATGATGTGAGTACAGAAAGGGATATAGTGATGTGAGTACAGAAAGGGATATAATGATGTGAGTACAAAAAGGGATATAGTGATGTGAGTACAGAAAGGGATGTAGTGATGTGAGTACAGAAATTGATATAGTGATGTGAGTACAGAAAGGGATATAGTGATGTGAGTACAGAAAGGGATATAGTGATGTGAGTACAGAAAGGGATATAGTGATGTGAGTACATAAAGGGATATAATGATGTGAGTACAGAAAGGGATATAGTGATGTGAGTACATAAAGGGATATAGTGATGTGAGTACAGAAAGGGATATAGTGATGTGAGTACAGAAAGGGATATAGTGATGTGAGTACATAAAGGGATATAGTGATGTGAGTACAGAAAGGGATATAGTGATGTGAGTACATAAAGGGATATAGTGATGTGAGTACAGAAAGGGATATAGTGATGTGAGTACATAAAGGGATATAGTGATGTGAGTACATAAAGGGATATAGTGATGTGAGTGCAGAAAGGGATATAGTGATGTGAGTACATAAAGGGATATAGTGATGTGAGTACATAAAGGGATATAATGATGTGAGTACAGAAAGGGATATAGTGATGTGAGTACAGAAAGGGATATAGTGATGTGAGTACAGAAAGGGATATAGTGATGTGAGTACAGAAAGGGATATAGTGATGTGAGTACAGAAAGGGATATAGTGATGTGAGTACATAAAGGTATATAGTGATGTGAGTACAGAAAGGGAAATAGTGATGTGAGTACAGAAAGGGATATAGTGATGTGAGTACAGAAAGGGATATAGTGATGTGAGTAAAGAAAGGGATATAGTGATGTGAGTGCAGAAAGGGATATAGTGATGTGAGTACATAAAGGGATATAGTGATGTGAGTGCAGAAAGGGATATAGTGATGTGAGTACAGAAAGGGATATAGTGATGTGAGTACAGAAAGGGATATAGTGATGTGAGTACAGAAAGGGATATACTGATGTGAGTACAGAAAGGGATATAGTGATGTGAGTACAGAAAGGGATATAGTGATGTGAGTACAGAAAGGGATATACTGATGTGAGTACAGAAAGGGATATAGTGATGTGAGTACAGAAAGGGATATAGTGATGTGAGTACAGAAAGGGATATAGTGATGTGAGTACATAAAGGGATATAGTGATGTGAGTAAAGAAAGGGATATAATGATGTGAGTACAGAAAGGGATATAGTGATGTGAGTGCAGAAAGGGATATAGTGATGTGAGTACAGAAAGGGATATAGTGATGTGAGTACAGAAAGGGATATAGTGATGTGAGTACAGAAAGGGATATAGTGATGTGAGTACAGAAAGGGATATAGTGATGTGAGTACATAAAGGGATATAGTGATGTGAGTACATAAAGGGATATAGTGATGTGAGTACAGAAAGGGATATAGTGATGTGAGTACATAAAGGGATATAGTGATGTGAGTACAGAAAGGGATATAGTGATGTGAGTACAGAAAGGGATATAATGATGTGAGTACAGAAAGGGATATAGTGATGTGAGTACAGAAAGGGATACAGTGATGTGAGTACAGAAAGGGATATAGTGATGTGAGTAAAGAAAGGGATATAGTGATGTGAGTACAGAAAGGGATATAGTGATGTGAGTACATAAAGAGATATAGTGATGTGAGTACAGAAAGGGATATAGTGATGTGAGTACATAAAGGGATATAGTGATGTGAGTACATAAAGAGATATAGTGATGTGAGTACAGAAAGGGATATAGTGATGTGAGTACAGAAAGGGATATAGTGATGTGAGTACAGAAAGGGATATAGTGATGTGAGTACAGAAAGGGATATAGTGATGTGAGTACAGAAAGGGATATAATGATGTGAGTACAGAAAGGGATATAGTGATGTGAGTACAGATAGTGATATAGTGATGTGAGTACAGATAGTGATATAGTGATGTGAGTACATAAAGGGATATAGTGATGTAAGTACAGATAGTGATATAGTGATGTGAGTACAGAAAGGGATATAGTGATGTGAGTACATAAAGGGATATAGTGATGTGAGTACAGAAAGGGATATAGTGATGTGAGTACAGAAAGGGATATAGTGATGTGAGTACAGAAAGGGATATAGTGATGTGAGTACAGAAAGGGATATAGTGATGTGAGTACAGAAAGGGATATAGTGATGTGAGTACATAAAGGGATATAGTGATGTGAGTACAGAAAGGGATATAGTGATGTGAGTACAGAAAGGGATATAGTGATGTGAGTGCAGAAAGGGATATAATGATGTGAGTACAGAAAGGGATATAATGATGTGAGTACATAAAGGGATATAGTGATGTGAGTACAGAAAGGGATATAGTGATGTGAGTACCAGAAAGGGATATAGTGATGTGAGTACATAAAGGGATATCGTGATGTGAGTACATAAAGGGATATAGTGATGTGAGTACATAAAGGGATATAGTGATGTGAGTACATAAAGGGATATAGTGATGTGAGTACAGAAAGGGATATAGTGATGTGAGTACAGAAAGGGATATAGTGATGTGAGTACAGAAAGGATATAGTGATGTGAGTACAGAAAGGGATATAGTGATGTGAGTACAGAAAGGGATATAGTGATGTGAGTACAGAAAGGGATATAGTGATGTGAGTACAGAAAGGGATATAGTGAAGTGAGTACAGAAAGGGATATAGTGATGTGAGTACAGAAAGGGATATAGTGATGTGAGTACAGAAAGGGATATAGTGATGTGAGTACAGATAGTGATATAGTGATGTGAGTACAGAAAGGATATAGTGATGTGAGTGCAGAAAGGGATATAGTGATGTGAGTACATAAAGGGATATAGTGATGTGAGTACATAAAGGGATATAGTGATGTGAGTACAGAAAGGGAATATAGTGATGTGAGTACAGAAAGGGATATAGTGATGTGAGTACAGAAAGGGATATAGTGATGTGAGTACGAAAGGGATATAGTGATGTGAGTACAGATAGTGATATAGTGATGTGAGTACAGAAAGGGATATAGTGATGTGAGTACAGATAGTGAATATAGTGATGTGAGTACAGAAAGGGATATAGTGATGTGAGTGCAGAAAGGGATATAGTGATGTAAGTACAGATAGTGATATAGTGATGTGAGTACATAAAGGGATATAGTGATGTGAGTACATAAAGGAATATAGTGATGTGAGTACAGAAAGGGATATAGTGATGTGAGTACATAAAGGGATATAGTGATGTGAGTAGCATAAAGGGATATAGTGATGTGAGTACATAAAGGGATATAGTGATGTGAGTACATAAAGGGATATAGTGATGTGAGTACAGAAATTGATATAGTGATGTGAGTACATAAAGGGATATAGTGATGTGAGTGCAGAAAGGGATATAGTGATGTGAGTACAGAAAGGGATATAATGATGTGAGTACATAAGGGATATAGTGATGTGAGTACAGAAAGGGATATAGTGATGTGAGTACAGAAAGGGATATAGTGATGTGAGTACAGAAAGGGATATAGTGATGTGAGTACAGAAAGGGATATAGTGATGTGAGTACAGAAAGGGATATAGTGATGTGAGTACAGAAAGGGATATAGTGATGTGAGTACAGAAAGGGATATAGTGATGTGAGTACATAAAGGGATATAGTGATGTGAGTACATAAAGGAATATAGTGATGTGAGTACAGAAAGGGATATAGTGATGTGAGTACAGAAAGGGATATAGTGATGTGAGTACAGATAGTGATATAGTGATGTGAGTACAGAAAGGGATATAGTGATGTGAGTGCAGAAAGGGATATAGTGATGTGAGTACATAAAGGGATATAGTGATGTGAGTACATAAAGGGATATAGTGATGTGAGTACAGAAAGGGATATAGTGATGTGAGTACAGAAAGGGATATAGTGATGTGAGTACAGAAAGGGATATAGTGATGTGAGTACAGAAAGGGATATAGTGATGTGAGTACAGAAAGGGATATAGTGATGTGAGTACAGAAAGGGATATAGTGATGTGAGTACAGATAGTGATATAGTGATGTGAGTACAGAAAGGGATATAGTGATGTGAGTGCAGAAAGGGATATAGTGATGTAAGTACAGATAGTGATATAGTGATGTGAGTACAGAAAGGGATATAGTGATGTGAGTACAGAAAGGAGATATAGGTGTTGTGAGTACAGAAAGGGATATAGTGAGTGAGTACAGAAAGGGATATAGTGATGTGAGTACAGAAAGGGATTTTAGGTGATGTGAGTACAGAAAGGGATATAGTGATGTGAGTACAGAAAGGGATATAGTGATGTGAGTACAGAGAAGGGATATAGTGATGTGAGTACATAAAGGGATACTAGTGATGTGAGTACAGATAGTGATATAGTGATGTGAGTACAGAAAGGATATAGTCGATGTGAGTGCAGAAAGGGATATAGTGATGTGAGTACATAAAGGGATATAGTGATGTGAGTACATAAAGGGATATAGTGATGTGAGTACAGAAAGGGATATAGTGATGTGAGTACAGAAAGGGATATAGTGATGTGAGTACAGAAAGGGATATAGTGATGTGAGTACAGAAAGGTATAGTGATGTGATGTACAGAAAGGGATATAGTGATGTGAGTACAGAAAGGGATATAGTGATGTGAGTACAGATAGTGATATAGTGATGTGAGTACAGAAAGGGATATAGTGATGTGAGTGCAGAAAGGGATATAGTGATGTAAGTACAGATAGTGATATAGTGATGTGAGTACATAAAGGGATATAGTGATGTGAGTACATAAAGGAATATAGTGATGTGAGTACAGAAAGGGATATAGTGATGTGAGTACATAAAGGGATATAGTGATGTGAGTACATAAAGGGATATAGTGATGTGAGTACATAAAGGGATATAGTGATGTGAGTACATAAAGGGATATAGTGATGTGAGTACAGAAATTGATATAGTGATGTGAGTACATAAAGGGATATAGTGATGTGAGTGCAGAAAGGGATATAATGATGTGAGTACAGAAAGGGATATAATGATGTGAGTACATAAAGGGATATAGTGATGTGAGTACAGAAAGGGATATAGTGATGTGAGTACAGAAAGGGATATAGTGATGTGAGTACAGAAAGGGATATAGTGATGTGAGTACAGAAAGGGATATAGTGATGTGAGTACAGAAAGGGATATAGTGATGTGAGTACAGAAAGGGATATAGTGATGTGAGTACAGAAAGGAATATAGTGATGTGAGTACAGAAAGGGATATAGTGATGTGAGTACAGAAAGGGATATAGTGATGTGAGTACAGAAAGGGATATAGTGATGTGAGTACATAAAGGGACTATAGTGATGTGAGTACAGAAAGGGATATAGTGATGTGAGTACAGAAAGGAATATAGTGATGTGAGTACAGAAAGGGATATAGTGATGTGAGTGCAGAAAGGGATATAGTGATGTGAGTACATAAAGGGATATAGTGATGTGAGTACATAAAGGGATATAGTGATGTGAGTACAGAAAGGGATATAGTGATGTGAGTACAGAAAGGGATATAGTGATGTGAGTACAGAAAGGGATATAGTGATGTGAGTACAGAAAGGGATATAGTGATGTGAGTACAGAAAGGGATATAGTGATGTGAGTACAGAAAGGGATATAGTGATGTGAGTACAGATAGTGATATAGTGATGTGAGTACAGAAAGGGATATAGTGATGTGAGTGCAGAAAGGGATATAGTGATGTAAGTACAGATAGTGATATAGTGATGTGAGTACAGAAAGGGATATAGTGATGTGAGTACAGAAAGGGATATAGTGATGTGAGTACAGAAAGGGATATAGTGATGTGAGTACAGAAAGGGATATAGTGATGTGAGTACAGAAAGGGATATAGTGATGTGAGTACAGAAAGGGATATAGTGATGTGAGTACAGAAAGGGATATAGTGATGTGAGTACAGAAAGGGATATAGTGATGTGAGTACAGATAGTGATATAGTGATGTAAGTACAGATAGTGATATAGTGATGTGAGTACAGAAAGGGATATAATGATGTGAGTACATAAAGGGATATAGTGATGTGAGTACAGAAAGGGATATAGTGATGTGAGTACAGAAAGGGATATAGTGATGTGAGTACAGAAAGGGATATAGTGATGTGAGTACAGAAAGGGATATAGTGATGTGAGTACATAAAGGGATATAGTGATGTGAGTACAGAAAGGGATATAGTGATGTGAGTACATAAAGGGATATAGTGATGTGAGTACATAAAGGGATATAGTGATGTGAGTGCAGAAAGGAATATAGTGATGTGAGTACAGAAAGGAATATAGTGATGTGAGTACAGAAAGGAATATAGTGATGTGAGTACAGAAAGGGATATAGTGATGTGAGTACATAAAGGGATATAGTGATGTGAGTACATAAAGGGATATAGTGATGTGAGTGCAGAAAGGAATATAGTGATGTGAGTACAGAAAGGAATATAGTGATGTGAGTACATAAAGGGATATAGTGATGTGAGTACATAAAGGGATATAGTGATGTGAGTACAGAAAGGAATATAGTGATGTGAGTACAGAAAGGAATATAGTGATGTGAGTACATAAAGGGATATAGTGATGTGAGTACATAAAGGGATATAGTGATGTGAGTACATAAAGGGATATAGTGATGTGAGTACAGAAAGGGATATAGTGATGTGAGTACATAAAGGGATATAGTGATGTGAGTACAGAAAGGGATATAGTGATGTGAGTACATAAAGGGATATAGTGATGTGAGTGCAGAAAGGGATATAGTGATGTGAGTACATAAAGGGATATAGTGATGTGAGTACATAAAGGGATATAGTGATGTGAGTGCAGAAAGGGATATAGTGATGTGAGTACAGAAAGGAATATAGTGATGTGAGTACAGAAAGGAATATAGTGATGTGAGTACAGAAAGGGATATAGTGATGTGAGTACATAAAGGGATATAGTGATGTGAGTGCAGAAAGGGATATAGTGATGTGAGTACAGAAAGGAATATAGTGATGTGAGTACAGAAAGGAATATAGTGATGTGAGTACAGAAAGGAATATAGTGATGTGAGTACAGAAAGGGATATAGTGATGTGAGTACAGAAAGGAATATAGTGATGTGAGTACAGAAAGGAATATAGTGATGTGAGTACATAAAGGGATATAGTGATGTGAGTACATAAAGGGATATAGTGATGTGAGTACATAAAGGGATATAGTGATGTGAGTACAGAAAGGAATATAGTGATGTGAGTACAGAAAGGAATATAGTGATGTGAGTACAGAAAGGAATATAGTGATGTGAGTACAGAAAGGAATATAGTGATGTGAGTACATAAAGGGATATAGTGATGTGAGTACATAAAGGGATATAGTGATGTGAGTACAGAAAGGAATATAGTGATGTGAGTACATAAAGGGATATAGTGATGTGAGTACATAAAGGGATATAGTGATGTGAGTACATAATGGAATATAGTGATGTGAGTACAGAAAGGAATATAGTGATGTGAGTACAGAAAGGGATATAGTGATGTGAGTACAGAAAGGGATATAGTGATGTGAGTACAGAAAGGGATATAGTGATGTGAGTACATAAAGGGATATAGTGATGTGAGTACAGAAAGGGATATAGTGATGTGAGTGCATAAAGGGATATAGTGATGTGAGTACATAAAGGGATATAGTGATGTGAGTGCAGAAAGGGATATAGTGATGTGAGTACATAAAGGGATATAGTGATGTGAGTACAGAAAGGGATATAGTGATGTGAGTACAGAAAGGGATATAGTGATGTGAGTACAGAAATTGATATAGTGATGTGAGTACAGAAAGGGATATAGTGATGTGAGTACAGAAAGGGATATAGTGATGTGAGTACAGAAAGGGATATAGTGATGTGAGTACAGAAAGGGATACAGTGATGTGAGTAAAGAAAGGGATATAGTGATGTGAGTACAGAAAGGGATGTAGTGATGTGAGTGCAGAAAGGGATATAGTGATGTGAGTACAGAAAGGGATATAGTGATGTGAGTAAAGAAAGGGATATAGTGATGTGAGTACAGAAAGGGATATAGTGATGTGAGTGCAGAAAGGGATATAGTGATGTGAGTACATAAAGGGATATAGTGATGTGAGTACAGAAAGGGATATAGTGATGTGAGTACATAAAGGGATATAGTGATGTGAGTACAGAAAGGGATATAGTGATGTGAGTACATAAAGGGATATAGTGATGTGAGTACATAAAGGGATATAGTGATGTGAGTACATAAAGGGATATAGTGATGTGAGTACAGAAAGGGATATAGTGATGTGAGTACAGAAAGGAATATAGTGATGTGAGTACATAAAGGGATATAGTGATGTGAGTACAGAAAGGGATATAGTGATGTGAGTACAGAAAGGGATATAGTGATGTGAGTACATAAAGGGATATAGTGATGTGAGTACAGAAAGGGATATAGTGATGTGAGTACAGAAAGGGATATAGTGATGTGAGTACAGAAAGGGATATAGTGATGTGAGTACAGAAAGGGATATAGTGATGTGAGTACAGAAAGGGATATAGTGATGTGAGTACAGAAAGGGATATAGTGATGTGAGTACAGAAAGGGATATAGTGATGTGAGTACAGAAAGGGATATAGTGATGTGAGTACAGAAAGGGATATAGTGATGTGAGTACAGAAAGGGATATAGTGATGTGAGTGCAGAAAGGGATATAGTGATGTGAGTACAGAAAGGGATATAGTGATGTGAGTACAGAAAGGGATATAGTGATGTGAGTACAGAAAGGGATATAATGATGTGAGTACAGAAAGGGATATAGTGATGTGAGTACAGAAAGGGATATAGTGATGTGAGTACAGAAAGGGATATAGTGATGTGAGTACAGATAGTGATATAGTGATGTGAGTACAGAAAGGGATATAGTGATGTGAGTACAGAAAGGGATATAGTGATGTGAGTGCAGAAAGGGATATAGTGATGTGAGTGCAGAAAGGGATATAGTGATGTGAGTACAGAAAGGGATATAGTGATGTGAGTACAGATAGTGATATAGTGATGTGAGTACAGAAAGGGATATAGTGATGTGAGTACAGAAAGGGATATAGTGATGTGAGTACATAAAGGGATATAGTGATGTGAGTACAGAAAGGGATATACTGATGTGAGTACAGAAAGGGATATACTGATGTGAGTACAGAAAGGGATATACTGATGTGAGTACAGAAAGGGATATAATGATGTGAGTACAGAAAGGGATATAGTGATGTGAGTACAGAAAGGGATATAGTGATGTGAGTACAGAAAGGGATATAGTGATGTGAGTACAGAAAGGGATATAGTGATGTGAGTGCAGAAAGGGATATAGTGATGTGAGTACAGAAAGGGATATAGTGATGTGAGTACAGAAAGGGATATAATGATGTGAGTACAGAAAGGGATATAGTGATGTGAGTACATAAAGGGATATAATGATGTGAGTACAGAAAGGGATATAGTGATGTGAGTACATAAAGGGATATAGTGATGTGAGTACATAAAGGGATATAGTGATGTGAGTACATAAAGGGATATAGTGATGTGAGTACATAAAGGGATATAGTGATGTGAGTACATAAAGGGATATAGTGATGTGAGTACATAAAGGGATATAGTGATGTGAGTACAGAAAGGGATATAGTGATGTGAGTACAGAAAGGGATATAGTGATGTGAGTACAGAAAGGGATATAGTGATGTGAGTACAGAAAGGGATATAGTGATGTGAGTACAGAAAGTGATATAGTGATGTGAGTACAGATAGTGATATAGTGATGTGAGTACAGAAAGGGATATACTGATGTGAGTACAGAAAGGGATATAGTGATGTGAGTACATAAAGGGATATAGTGATGTGAGTACAGAAAGGGATATAGTGATGTGAGTACAGAAAGGGATATAGTGATGTGAGTACAGAAAGGGATATAATGATGTGAGTACAGAAAGGGATATAGTGATGTGAGTACATAAAGGGATATAGTGATGTGAGTACATAAAGGGATATAATGATGTGAGTACAGAAAGGGATATAGTGATGTGAGTACATAAAGGGATATAGTGATGTGAGTACATAAAGGGATATAGTGATGTGAGTACAGAAAGGGATATAGTGATGTGAGTACAGAAATTGATATAGTGATGTGAGTACAGAAAGGGATATAGTGATGTGAGTACATAAAGGGATATAGTGATGTGAGTACATAAAGGGATATAGTGATGTGAGTACAGAAAGGGATATAGTGATGTGAGTACAGATAGTGATATAGTGATGTGAGTACAGAAAGGGATATAGTGATGTGAGTACAGAAAGGGATATAGTGATGTGAGTACAGAAAGGGATATAGTGATGTGAGTACAGAAAGGGATATAGTGATGTGAGTACAGAAAGGGATATAGTGATGTGAGTGCAGAAAGGGATAGAGTGATGTAAGTACAGAAAGGGATATAGTGATGTGAGTACAGAAAGGGATATAGTGATGTGAGTACATAAAGGGATATAGTGATGTGAGTACAGAAAGGGATATAGTGATGTGAGTACAGAAAGGGATATAGTGATGTGAGTACAGAAAGGGATATAGTGATGTGAGTACAGATAGTGATATAGTGATGTGAGTACAGATAGTGATATAGTGATGTGAGTACAGAAAGGGATATAGTGATGTGAGTACAGAAAGGGATATAGTGATGTGAGTACATAAAGGGATATAGTGATGTGAGTACAGAAAGGGATATAGTGATGTGAGTACAGATAGTGATATAGTGATGTGAGTACAGAAAGGGATATAGTGATGTGAGTACAGAAAGGGATATAGTGATGTGAGTACAGAAAGGGATATAGTGATGTGAGTACAGAAAGGGATAGAGTGATGTAAGTACAGAAAGGGATATACTGATGTGAGTACAGAAAGGGATATAGTGATGTGAGTACAGAAAGGGATATAGTGATGTGAGTACAGAAAGGGATATAGTGATGTGAGTACAGAAAGGGATATAGTGATGTAAGTACAGAAAGGGATATAGTGATGTGAGTACAGAAATTGATATAGTGATGTGAGTACAGAAAGGGATATAGTGATGTGAGTGCAGAAAGGGATAGAGTGATGTAAGTACAGAAAGGGATATAGTGATGTGAGTACATAAAGGGATATAGTGATGTGAGTACAGAAAGGGATATAGTGATGTGAGTACATAAAGGGATATAGTGATGTGAGTGCAGAAAGGGATATAGTGATGTGAGTACAGAAAGGGATATAGTGATGTGAGTACAGAAAGGGATATAGTGATGTGAGTACAGAAAGGGATATACTGATGTGAGTACAGAAAGGGATATAGTGATGTGAGTACAGAAAGGGATATAGTGATGTGAGTACAGAAAGGGATATAGTGATGTGAGTACAGAAAGGGATATAGTGATGTAAGTACAGAAAGGGATATAGTGATGTGAGTACAGAAATTGATATAGTGATGTGAGTACAGAAAGGGATATAGTGATGTGAGTACATAAAGGGATATAATGATGTGAGTACAGAAAGGAATATAGTGATGTGAGTACAGAAAGGAATATAATGATGTGAGTACAGAAAGGAATATAGTGATGTGAGTACAGAAAGGAATATAATGATGTGAGTACAGAAAGGGATATAGTGATGTGAGTACAGAAAGGGATATAGTGATGTGAGTGCAGAAAGGGATATAGTGATGTGAGTACAGAAAGGGATATAGTGATGTGAGTACAGAAAGGGATATAGTGATGTGAGTACATAAAGGGATATAGTGATGTGAGTACAGAAAGGGATATAGTGATGTGAGTACAGAAAGGGATATAGTGATGTGAGTACAGAAAGGGATATAGTGATGTGAGTACAGATAGTGATATAGTGATGTGAGTACAGATAGTGATATAGTGATGTGAGTGCAGATAGTGATATAGTGATGTGAGTACAGATAGTGATATAGTGATGTGAGTACAGATAGTGATATAGTGATGTGAGTACAGATAGTGATATAGTGATGTGAGTACAGATAGTGATATAGTGATGTGAGTACAGATAGTGATATAGTGATGTGAGTACAGATAGTGATATAGTGATGTGAGTACATAAAGGGATATAGTGATGTGAGTACAGAAAGGGATATAGTGATGTGAGTACAGAAAGGGATAGAGTGATGTGAGTACAGATAGTGATATAGTGATGTGAGTACAGAAAGGGATATAGTGATGTGAGTACAGAAAGGGATATAGTGATGTGAGTGCAGAAAGGGATATAGTGATGTGAGTACAGAAAGGGATATAGTGATGTGAGTACAGAAAGGAATATAGTGATGTGAGTACAGAAAGGGATATAGTGATGTGAGTACAGAAAGGGATATAGTGATGTGAGTACAGAAAGGGATGTAGTGATGTGAGTACAGAAAGGGATATAGTGATGTGAGTGCAGAAAGGGATATAGTGATGTGAGTACAGAAAGGGATAGAGTGATGTGAGTACAGATAGTGATATAGTGATGTGAGTACAGATAGTGATATAGTGATGTGAGTACAGAAAGGGATATAGTGATGTGAGTACAGATAGTGATATAGTGATGTGAGTACAGATAGTGATATAGTGATGTGAGTACAGAAAGGGATATAGTGATGTGAGTACAGAAAGGGATATAATGATGTGAGTACAGAAAGGGATATAGTGATGTGAGTACAGAAAGGGATATAGTGATGTGAGTACAGAAAGGGATATAGTGATGTGAGTACAGAAAGGGATATAGTGATGTGAGTACAGAAAGGGATATAGTGATGTGAGTACAGAAAGGGATATAGTGATGTGAGTACAGAAAGGGATATAGTGATGTGAGTACATAAAGGGATATAGTGATGTGAGTACATAAAGGGATATAGTGATGTGAGTACATAAAGGGATATAGTGATGTGAGTACAGAAAGGGATATAGTGATGTGAGTACAGAAAGGGATATAGTGATGTGAGTACAGAAAGGGATATAGTGATGTGAGTGCAGAAAGGGATATAGTGATGTGAGTACAGAAAGGGATATAGTGATGTGAGTACATAAAGGGATATAGTGATGTGAGTACATAAAGGGATATAGTGATGTGAGTACAGAAAGGGATATAGTGATGTGAGTACAGAAAGGGATATAGTGATGTGAGTACAGAAAGGGATATAGTGATGTGAGTACAGAAAGGGATATAGTGATGTGAGTACAGAAAGGGATATAGTGATGTGAGTACAGAAAGGGATATAGTGATGTGAGTACAGAAATGGATATAGTGATGTGAGTGCAGAAAGGGATATAGTGATGTGAGTACAGAAAGGGATATAGTGATGTGAGTACAGAAAGGGATATAGTGATGTGAGTACAGAAAGGGATATAGTGATGTGAGTGCAGAAAGGGATATAGTGATGTGAGTACAGAAAGGGATATAGTGATGTGAGTACATAAAGGGATATAGTGATGTGAGTACATAAAGGGATATAGTGATGTGAGTACAGAAAGGGATATAGTGATGTGAGTACAGAAAGGGATATAGTGATGTGAGTACAGAAAGGGATATAGTGATGTGAGTACAGAAAGGGATATAGTGATGTGAGTACAGATAGTGATATAGTGATGTGAGTACAGATAGTGATATAGTGATGTGAGTACAGAAAGGGATATACTGATGTGAGTACAGAAAGGGATATAGTGATGTGAGTGCAGAAAGGGATATAGTGATGTGAGTACAGAAAGGGATATAGTGATGTGAGTACAGAAAGGGATATAGTGATGTGAGTACAGAAAGGGATATAGTGATGTGAGTGCAGAAAGGGATATAGTGATGTGAGTACAGAAAGGGATATAGTGATGTGAGTACAGAAAGGAATATAGTGATGTGAGTACAGAAAGGGATATAGTGATGTGAGTACAGAAAGGGATATACTGATGTGAGTACAGATAGTGATATAGTGATGTGAGTACAGAAAGGGATATAGTGATGTGAGTACAGAAAGGGATATAGTGATGTGAGTGCAGAAAGGGATATAGTGATGTGAGTACAGAAAGGGATATAGTGATGTGAGTACAGATAGTGATATAGTGATGTGAGTACAGAAAGGGATATAGTGATGTGAGTACAGAAAGGGATATAGTGATGTGAGTACAGAAAGGGATATAGTGATGTGAGTACATAAAGGGATATAGTGATGTGAGTGCAGAAAGGGATATAGTGATGTGAGTACATAAAGGGATATAGTGATGTGAGTACATAAAGGGATATAGTGATGTGAGTACAGATAGTGATATAGTGATGTGAGTACAGAAAGGGATATAGTGATGTGAGTACATAAAGGGATATAGTGATGTGAGTACATAAAGGGATATAGTGATGTGAGTACATAAAGGGATATAGTGATGTGAGTACATAAAGGGATATAGTGATGTGAGTACATAAAGGGATATAGTGATGTGAGTACATAAAGGGATATAGTGATGTGAGTACAGAAAGGGATATAGTGATGTGAGTACAGAAAGGGATATAATGATGTGAGTACAGAAAGGGATATAGTGATGTGAGTACAGAAAGGGATATAGTGATGTGAGTACAGAAAGGGATATACTGATGTGAGTACAGAAAGGGATATACTGATGTGAGTACAGAAAGGGATATACTGATGTGAGTACAGAAAGGGATATACTGATGTGAGTACAGAAAGGGATATAATGATGTGAGTACAGAAAGGGATATAGTGATGTGAGTACAGAAAGGGATATAGTGATGTGAGTACAGAAAGGGATATAGTGATGTGAGTACAGAAAGGGATATAGTGATGTGAGTACAGAAAGGGATATAGTGATGTGAGTACAGAAAGGGATATAGTGATGTGAGTGCAGAAAGGGATATAGTGATGTGAGTACAGAAAGGGATATAGTGATGTGAGTACAGAAAGGGATATAGTGATGTGAGTGCAGAAAGGGATATAGTGATGTGAGTGCAGAAAGGGATATAGTGATGTGAGTACAGAAAGGGATATAGTGATGTGAGTACAGAAAGGGATATAGTGATGTGAGTGCAGAAAGGGATATAGTGATGTGAGTACAGAAAGGGATATAGTGATGTGAGTACAGAAAGGAATATAGTGATGTGAGTACATAAAGGAATATAGTGATGTGAGTACAGAAAGGAATATAGTGATGTGAGTACAGAAAGGGATATAGTGATGTGAGTACAGAAAGGGATATAGTGATGTGAGTACAGAAAGGGATATAGTGATGTGAGTACAGAAAGGGATGTAGTGATGTGACTACAGAAAGGGATATAATGATGTGAGTACAGAAAGGGATATAGTGATGTGAGTACAGAAAGGGATATAGTGATGTGAGTGCAGAAAGGGATATAGTGATGTGAGTACATAAAGGGATATAGTGATGTGAGTACAGAAAGGGATATAGTGATGTGAGTACAGAAAGGGATATAGTGATGTGAGTACATAAAGGGATATAGTGATGTGAGTGCAGAAAGGGATATAGTGATGTGAGTACATAAAGGAATATAGTGATGTGAGTACAGAAAGGAATATAGTGATGTGAGTACAGAAAGGGATATAGTGATGTGAGTACAGAAAGGGATATAGTGATGTGAGTACATAAAGGGATATAGTGATGTGAGTACATAAAGGGATATAGTGATGTGAGTACAGAAAGGGATATAGTGATGTGAGTACAGAAAGGGATATAGTGATGTGAGTACAGAAAGGGATATAGTGATGTGAGTACAGAAAGGGATATAGTGATGTGAGTACAGAAAGGGATATAGTGATGTGAGTACAGAAAGGGATATAGTGATGTGAGTACAGAAAGGGATATAGTGATGTGAGTACAGAAAGGGATATAGTGATGTGAGTACAGAAAGGGATATAGTGATGTGAGTACAGAAAGGGATATAGTGATGTGAGTACATAAAGGGATATAGTGATGTGAGTACAGAAAGGGATATAGTGATGTGAGTACAGAAAGGGATATAGTGATGTGAGTACAGAAAGGGATATAGTGATGTGAGTACAGAAAGGGATATACTGATGTGAGTACAGAAAGGGATATAGTGATGTGAGTACAGAAAGGGATATAGTGATGTGAGTACAGAAAGGGATATAGTGATGTGAGTACAGAAAGGGATATAGTGATGTGAGTACAGAAAGGGATATAGTGATGTGAGTAAAGAAAGGGATATAGTGATGTGAGTACAGAAAGGGATATAGTGATGTGAGTACATAAAGGGATATACTGATGTGAGTACAGAAAGGGATATAATGATGTGAGTACAGAAAGGGATATAGTGATGTGAGTACAGAAAGGGATATAGTGATGTGAGTACAGAAAGGGATATAGTGATGTGAGTACAGAAAGGGATATAGTGATGTGAGTACAGAAAGGGATATAGTGATGTGAGTAAAGAAAGGGATATAGTGATGTGAGTACAGAAAGGGATATAGTGATGTGAGTACAGAAAGGGATATAGTGATGTGAGTACAGAAAGGGATATAGTGATGTGAGTACATAAAGGGATATAGTGATGTGAGTACAGAAAGGGATATAGTGATGTGAGTGCAGAAAGGGATATAGTGATGTGAGTACATAAAGGGATATAGTGATGTGAGTGCAGAAAGGGATATAGTGATGTGAGTACAGAAAGGGATATAATGATGTGAGTACATAAAGGGATATAGTGATGTGAGTGCAGAAAGGGATATAGTGATGTGAGTACAGAAAGGGATATAGTGATGTGAGTACAGAAAGGGATATAGTGATGTGAGTACAGATAGTGATATAGTGATGTGAGTACAGAAAGGGATATAGTGATGTGAGTACAGAAAGGGATATAGTGATGTGAGTACATAAAGGGATATAGTGATGTGAGTACATAAAGGGATATAGTGATGTGAGTACATAAAGGGATATAGTGATGTGAGTACAGAAAGGGATATAGTGATGTGAGTACAGAAAGGGATATAGTGATGTGAGTACAGAAAGGGATATAGTGATGTGAGTGCAGAAAGGGATATAGTGATGTGAGTACAGAAAGGGATATAGTGATGTGAGTACATAAAGGGATATAGTGATGTGAGTACATAAAGGGATATAGTGATGTGAGTACAGAAAGGGATATAGTGATGTGAGTACAGAAAGGGATATAGTGATGTGAGTACAGAAAGGGATATAGTGATGTGAGTACAGAAAGGGATATAGTGATGTGAGTACAGAAAGGGATATAGTGATGTGAGTACAGAAAGGGATATAGTGATGTGAGTACAGAAAGGGATATAGTGATGTGAGTGCAGAAAGGGATATAGTGATGTGAGTACAGAAAGGGATATAGTGATGTGAGTACAGAAAGGGATATAGTGATGTGAGTACAGAAAGGGATATAGTGATGTGAGTGCAGAAAGGGATATAGTGATGTGAGTACAGAAAGGGATATAGTGATGTGAGTACATAAAGGGATATAGTGATGTGAGTACATAAAGGGATATAGTGATGTGAGTACAGAAAGGGATATAGTGATGTGAGTACAGAAAGGGATATAGTGATGTGAGTACAGAAAGGGATATAGTGATGTGAGTACAGAAAGGGATATAGTGATGTGAGTACAGATAGTGATATAGTGATGTGAGTACAGATAGTGATATAGTGATGTGAGTACAGATAGTGATATAGTGATGTGAGTACAGATAGTGATATAGTGATGTGAGTACAGAAAGGGATATAGTGATGTGAGTACAGAAAGGGATATACTGATGTGAGTACAGAAAGGGATATAGTGATGTGAGTGCAGAAAGGGATATAGTGATGTGAGTACAGAAAGGGATATAGTGATGTGAGTACAGAAAGGGATATAGTGATGTGAGTACAGAAAGGGATATAGTGATGTGAGTGCAGAAAGGGATATAGTGATGTGAGTACAGAAAGGGATATAGTGATGTGAGTACAGAAAGGAATATAGTGATGTGAGTACAGAAAGGGATATAGTGATGTGAGTACATAAAGGGATATAGTGATGTGAGTACAGAAAGGGATATACTGATGTGAGTACAGATAGTGATATAGTGATGTGAGTACAGAAAGGGATATAGTGATGTGAGTACAGAAAGGGATATAGTGATGTGAGTGCAGAAAGGGATATAGTGATGTGAGTACAGAAAGGGATATAGTGATGTGAGTACAGATAGTGATATAGTGATGTGAGTACAGAAAGGGATATAGTGATGTGAGTACAGAAAGGGATATAGTGATGTGAGTACAGAAAGGGATATAGTGATGTGAGTACATAAAGGGATATAGTGATGTGAGTGCAGAAAGGGATATAGTGATGTGAGTACATAAAGGGATATAGTGATGTGAGTACATAAAGGGATATAGTGATGTGAGTACAGATAGTGATATAGTGATGTGAGTACAGAAAGGGATATAGTGATGTGAGTACATAAAGGGATATAGTGATGTGAGTACATAAAGGGATATAGTGATGTGAGTACATAAAGGGATATAGTGATGTGAGTACATAAAGGGATATAGTGATGTGAGTACATAAAGGGATATAGTGATGTGAGTACATAAAGGGATATAGTGATGTGAGTACAGAAAGGGATATAGTGATGTGAGTACAGAAAGGGATATAATGATGTGAGTACAGAAAGGGATATAGTGATGTGAGTACAGAAAGGGATATAGTGATGTGAGTACAGAAAGGGATATACTGATGTGAGTACAGAAAGGGATATACTGATGTGAGTACAGAAAGGGATATACTGATGTGAGTACAGAAAGGGATATAGTGATGTGAGTACAGAAAGGGATATTGTGATGTGAGTACATAAAGGGATATAGTGATGTGAGTACAGAAAGGGATATAGTGATGTGAGTACAGAAAGGGATATAGTGATGTGAGTACAGAAAGGGATATAGTGATGTGAGTACAGAAAGGGATATAGTGATGTGAGTACAGAAAGGGATATAGTGATGTGAGTACAGAAAGGGATATAGTGATGTGAGTACAGAAAGGGATATAGTGATGTGAGTACAGAAAGGGATATAGTGATGTGAGTACAGAAAGGGATATAGTGATGTGAGTGCAGAAAGGGATATAGTGATGTGAGTACAGAAAGGGATATAGTGATGTGAGTACAGAAAGGGATATAGTGATGTGAGTACAGAAAGGGATATAGTGATGTGAGTGCAGAAAGGGATATAGTGATGTGAGTACAGAAAGGGATATAGTGATGTGAGTACAGAAAGGGATATAGTGATGTGAGTACAGAAAGGGATATAGTGATGTGAGTGCAGAAAGGGATATAGTGATGTGAGTACAGAAAGGGATATAGTGATGTGAGTACAGAAAGGAATATAGTGATGTGAGTACATAAAGGAATATAGTGATGTGAGTACAGAAAGGAATATAGTGATGTGAGTACAGAAAGGGATATAGTGATGTGAGTACAGAAAGGGATATAGTGATGTGAGTACAGAAAGGGATATAGTGATGTGAGTACAGAAAGGGATGTAGTGATGTGAGTACAGAAAGGGATATAGTGATGTGACTACAGAAAGGGATATAATGATGTGAGTACAGAAAGGGATATAGTGATGTGAGTACAGAAAGGGATATAGTGATGTGAGTGCAGAAAGGGATATAGTGATGTGAGTACATAAAGGGATATAGTGATGTGAGTACAGAAAGGGATATAGTGATGTGAGTACAGAAAGGGATATAGTGATGTGAGTACAGAAAGGGATATAGTGATGTGAGTACATAAAGGGATATAGTGATGTGAGTGCAGAAAGGGATATAGTGATGTGAGTACATAAAGGAATATAGTGATGTGAGTACAGAAAGGAATATAGTGATGTGAGTACAGAAAGGGATATAGTGATGTGAGTACAGAAAGGGATATAGTGATGTGAGTACATAAAGGGATATAGTGATGTGAGTGCAGAAAGGGATATAGTGATGTGAGTACATAAAGGGATATAGTGATGTGAGTACAGAAAGGGATATAGTGATGTGAGTACAGATAGTGATATAGTGATGTGAGTACAGAAAGGGATATAGTGATGTAAGTACAGATAGTGATATAGTGATGTGAGTACAGAAAGGGATATAGTGATGTGAGTACAGATAGTGATATAGTGATGTGAGTGCAGAAAGGGATATAGTGATGTGAGTGCAGAAAGGGATATAGTGATGTGAGTACAGAAAGGGATATACTGATGTGAGTACAGAAAGGGATATAGTGATGTGAGTACAGAAAGGGATATAGTGATGTGAGTACAGAAAGGGATAGAGTGATGTGAGTACATAAAGGGATATAGTGATGTGAGTACAGAAAGGGATATAGTGATGTGAGTACAGAAAGGGATAGAGTGATGTGAGTACATAAAGGGATATACTGATGTGAGTACAGAAAGGGATATAGTGATGTGAGTACAGAAAGGGATAGAGTGATGTGAGTACATAAAGGGATATAGTGATGTGAGTACAGAAAGGAATATAGTGATGTGAGTGCAGAAAGGAAAATAGTGATGTGAGTGCAGAAAGGGATAGAGTGATGTGAGTACATAAAGGGATATAGTGATGTGAGTACAGAAAGGGATATACTGATGTGAGTACAGATAGTGATATAGTGATTTGAGTACAGAAAGGGATATAGTGATGTGAGTACAGAAAGGGATATAGTGATGTGAGTGCAGAAAGGGATATAGTGATGTGAGTACAGAAAGGGATATAGTGATGTGAGTACAGATAGTGATATAGTGATGTGAGTACAGAAAGGGATATAGTGATGTGAGTACAGAAAGGGATATAGTGATGTGAGTACAGAAAGGGATATAGTGATGTGAGTACATAAAGGGATATAGTGATGTGAGTGCAGAAAGGGATATAGTGATGTGAGTACATAAAGGGATATAGTGATGTGAGTACATAAAGGGATATAGTGATGTGAGTACAGATAGTGATATAGTGATGTGAGTACAGAAAGGGATATAGTGATGTGAGTACATAAAGGGATATAGTGATGTGAGTACATAAAGGGATATAGTGATGTGAGTACATAAAGGGATATAGTGATGTGAGTACATAAAGGGATATAGTGATGTGAGTACATAAAGGGATATAGTGATGTGAGTACATAAAGGGATATAGTGATGTGAGTACAGAAAGGGATATAGTGATGTGAGTACAGAAAGGGATATAATGATGTGAGTACAGAAAGGGATATAGTGATGTGAGTACAGAAAGGGATATAGTGATGTGAGTACAGAAAGGGATATACTGATGTGAGTACAGAAAGGGATATACTGATGTGAGTACAGAAAGGGATATACTGATGTGAGTACAGAAAGGGATATAGTGATGTGAGTACAGAAAGGGATATAGTGATGTGAGTACATAAAGGGATATAGTGATGTGAGTACAGAAAGGGATATAGTGATGTGAGTACAGAAAGGGATATAGTGATGTGAGTACAGAAAGGGATATAATGATGTGAGTACAGAAAGGGATATAATGATGTGAGTACAGAAAGGGATATAGTGATGTGAGTACAGAAAGGGATATAGTGATGTGAGTACAGAAAGGGATATAGTGATGTGAGTACAGAAAGGGATATAGTGATGTGAGTACAGAAAGGGATATAGTGATGTGAGTGCAGAAAGGGATATAGTGATGTGAGTACAGAAAGGGATATAGTGATGTGAGTACAGAAAGGGATATAGTGATGTGAGTACAGAAAGGGATATAGTGATGTGAGTGCAGAAAGGGATATAGTGATGTGAGTACAGAAAGGGATATAGTGATGTGAGTACAGAAAGGAATATAGTGATGTGAGTACATAAAGGAATATAGTGATGTGAGTACAGAAAGGAATATAGTGATGTGAGTACAGAAAGGGATATAGTGATGTGAGTACAGAAAGGGATATAGTGATGTGAGTACAGAAAGGGATATAGTGATGTGAGTACAGAAAGGGATGTAGTGATGTGAGTACAGAAAGGGATATAGTGATGTGACTACAGAAAGGGATATAATGATGTGAGTACAGAAAGGGATATAGTGATGTGAGTACAGAAAGGGATATAGTGATGTGAGTGCAGAAAGGGATATAGTGATGTGAGTACATAAAGGGATATAGTGATGTGAGTACAGAAAGGGATATAGTGATGTGAGTACAGAAAGGGATATAGTGATGTGAGTACAGAAAGGGATATAGTGATGTGAGTACATAAAGGGATATAGTGATGTGAGTGCAGAAAGGAATATAGTGATGTGAGTACATAAAGGAATATAGTGATGTGAGTACAGAAAGGAATATAGTGATGTGAGTACAGAAAGGGATATAGTGATGTGAGTACAGAAAGGGATATAGTGATGTGAGTACAGAAAGGAATATAGTGATGTGAGTACATAAAGGGATATAGTGATGTGAGTACAGAAAGGAATATAGTGATGTGAGTACAGAAAGGGATATAGTGATGTGAGTGCAGAAAGGGATATAGTGATGTGAGTACAGAAAGGGATATAGTGATGTGAGTACATAAAGGAATATAGTGATGTGAGTACAGAAAGGAATATAGTGATGTGAGTACAGAAAGGGATATAGTGATGTGAGTACATAAAGGGATATAGTGATGTGAGTGCAGAAAGGGATATAGTGATGTGAGTACATAAAGGGATATAGTGATGTGAGTACAGAAAGGGATATAGTGATGTGAGTACAGATAGTGATATAGTGATGTGAGTACAGAAAGGGATATAGTGATGTGAGTACATAAAGGGATATAGTGATGTGAGTGCAGAAAGGGATATAGTGATGTGAGTACAGAAAGGGATATAGTGATGTGAGTACAGATAGTGATATAGTGATGTGAGTGCAGAAAGGGATATAGTGATGTGAGTGCAGAAAGGGATATAGTGATGTGAGTACAGAAAGGGATATACTGATGTGAGTACAGAAAGGGATATAGTGATGTGAGTACAGAAAGGGATATACTGATGTGAGTACAGAAAGGGATATAGTGATGTGAGTACAGAAAGGGATAGAGTGATGTGAGTACATAAAGGGATATAGTGATGTGAGTACAGAAAGGAATATAGTGATGTGAGTGCAGAAAGGAATATAGTGATGTGAGTGCAGAAAGGGATATAGTGATGTGAGTACAGAAAGGGATATAGTGATGTGAGTACATAAAGGGATATAGTGATGTGAGTACAGAAAGGGATATAATGATGTGAGTACAGAAAGGGATATACTGATGTGAGTACAGAAAGGGATATAGTGATGTGAGTACAGAAAGGGATATAGTGATGTGAGTACAGAAAGGGATATAGTGATGTGAGTACAGAAAGGGATATAGTGATGTGAGTACAGAAAGGGATATAGTGATGTGAGTACAGAAAGGGATATAGTGATGTGAGTACAGAAAGGGATATAGTGATGTGAGTACATAAAGGGATACAGTGATGTGAGTACAGAAAGGGATATAGTGATGTGAGTACAGAAAGGGATATAGTGATGTGAGTACATAAAGGGATATAGTGATGTGAGTACAGAAAGGGATATAGTGATGTGAGTGCAGAAAGGGATATAGTGATGTGAGTACATAAAGGGATATAATGATGTGAGTACAGAAAGGGATATAGTGATGTGAGTACAGAAAGGGATATAGTGATGTGAGTACATAAAGGGATATAGTGATGTGAGTACAGATAGTGATATAATGATGTGAGTACAGAAAGGGATATAGTGATGTGAGTACATAAAGGGATATAGTGATGTGAGTACATAAAGGGATATAGTGATGTGAGTAAAGAAAGGGATATAGTGATGTGAGTACATAAAGGGATATAGTGATGTGAGTACAGAAAGGGATATAGTGATGTGAGTACAGAAAGGGATATAGTGATGTGAGTACAGAAAGGGATATACTGATGTGAGTACAGAAAGGGATATAGTGATGTGAGTACAGAAAGGGATATAGTGATGTGAGTACATAAAGGGATATAGTGATGTGAGTACAGAAAGGGATATAGTGATGTGAGTACAGAAATTGATATAGTGATGTGAGTACATAAAGGGATATAGTGATGTGAGTACATAAAGGGATATAGTGATGTGAGTACATAAAGGGATATAGTGATGTGAGTACAGAAAGGGATATAGTGATGTGAGTACAGAAAGGGATATAGTGATGTGAGTACATAAAGGGATAGAGTGATGTGAGTACATAAAGGGATATAGTGATGTGAGTACAGAAAGGGATATAGTGATGTGAGTACATAAAGGGATAGAGTGATGTGAGTACATAAAGGGATATAGTGATGTGAGTACAGAAAGGGATATAGTGATATGAGTACATAAAGGGATATAGTGATGTGAGTACATAAAGGGATATAGTGATGTGAGTAAAGAAAGGGATATAGTGATGTGAGTACATAAAGGGATATAGTGATGTGAGTACAGAAAGGGATATACTGATGTGAGTACAGAAAGGGATATAGTGATGTGAGTACATAAAGGGATATAGTGATGTGAGTACATAAAGGGATATAGTGATGTGAGTACATAAAGGGATATAGTGATGTGAGTACATAAAGGGATATAGTGATGTGAGTACAGAAAGGGATATACTGATGTGAGTACAGAAAGGGATATAGTGATGTGAGTACATAAAGGGATATAGTGATGTGAGTACATAAAGGGATATAGTGATGTGAGTACATAAAGGGATATAGTGATGTGAGTGCAGAAAGGGATATAGTGATGTGAGTACATAAAGGGATATAGTGATGTGAGTACAGAAAGGGATATAGTGATGTGAGTACAGAAAGGGATATAGTGATGTGAGTACAGAAAGGGATATAGTGATGTGAGTACAGAAAGGGATATAGTGATGTGAGTACATAAAGGGATAGAGTGATGTGAGTACATAAAGGGATATAGTGATGTGAGTACATAAAGGGATATAGTGATGTGAGTACAGAAAGGGATATAATGATGTGAGTACATAAAGGGATATAGTGATGTGAGTACAGAAAGGGATAGAGTGATGTGAGTACAGAAAGGGATATAGTGATGTGAGTACATAAAGGGATAGAGTGATGTGAGTACATAAAGGGATATAGTGATGTGAGTACAGAAAGGGATATAGTGATGTGAGTACATAAAGGGATATAGTGATGTGAGTACATAAAGGGATATAGTGATGTGAGTACAGAAAGGGATATAGTGATGTGAGTACATAAAGGGATATAATGATGTGAGTACAGAAAGGGATATAGTGATGTGAGTACAGATAGTGATATAGTGATGTGAGTACATAAAGGGATATAGTGATGTGAGTACATAAAGGGATATAGTGATGTGAGTACAGAAAGGGATATAGTGATGTGAGTACAGATAGTGATATAGTGATGTGAGTACAGAAAGGGATATACTGATGTGAGTACATAAAGGGATATAGTGATGTGAGTACAGAAAGGGATATAGTGATGTGAGTACAGAAAGGGATATAATGATGTGAGTACATAAAGGGATATAGTGATGTGAGTGCAGAAAGGGATATACTGATGTGAGTACAGAAAGGGATATAGTGATGTGAGTACAGAAAGGGATAGAGTGATGTGAGTACATAAAGGGATATAGTGATGTGAGTACAGAAAGGGATATAGTGATGTGAGTACAGAAAGGGATAGAGTGATGTGAGTACATAAAGGGATATAGTGATGTGAGTACAGAAAGGGATATAGTGATGTGAGTACAGAAAGGGATAGAGTGATGTGAGTACATAAAGGGATATACTGATGTGAGTACAGAAAGGGATATAGTGATGTGAGTACAGAAAGGGATAGAGTGATGTGAGTACATAAAGGGATATAGTGATGTGAGTACAGAAAGGAATATAGTGATGTGAGTGCAGAAAGGAATATAGTGATGTGAGTGCAGAAAGGGATAGAGTGATGTGAGTACATAAAGGGATATAGTGATGTGAGTACAGAAAGGGATATACTGATGTGAGTACAGATAGTGATATAGTGATGTGAGTACAGAAAGGGATATAGTGATGTGAGTACAGAAAGGGATATAGTGATGTGAATGCAGAAAGGGATATAGTGATGTGAGTACAGAAAGGGATATAGTGATGTGAGTACAGATAGTGATATAGTGATGTGAGTACAGAAAGGGATATAGTGATGTGAGTACAGAAAGGGATATAGTGATGTGAGTACAGAAAGGGATATAGTGATGTGAGTACATAAAGGGATATAGTGATGTGAGTGCAGAAAGGGATATAGTGATGTGAGTACATAAAGGGATATAGTGATGTGAGTACATAAAGGGATATAGTGATGTGAGTACAGATAGTGATATAGTGATGTGAGTACAGAAAGGGATATAGTGATGTGAGTACATAAAGGGATATAGTGATGTGAGTACATAAAGGGATATAGTGATGTGAGTACATAAAGGGATATAGTGATGTGAGTACATAAAGGGATATAGTGATGTGAGTACATAAAGGGATATAGTGATGTGAGTACATAAAGGGATATAGTGATGTGAGTACAGAAAGGGATATAGTGATGTGAGTACAGAAAGGGATATAATGATGTGAGTACAGAAAGGGATATAGTGATGTGAGTACAGAAAGGGATATAGTGATGTGAGTACAGAAAGGGATATACTGATGTGAGTACAGAAAGGGATATACTGATGTGAGTACAGAAAGGGATATACTGATGTGAGTACAGAAAGGGATATAGTGATGTGAGTACAGAAAGGGATATTGTGATGTGAGTACAGAAAGGGATATAGTGATGTGAGTACAGAAAGGGATATAGTGATGTGAGTACAGAAAGGGATATAGTGATGTGAGTACAGAAAGGGATATAATGATGTGAGTACAGAAAGGGATATAATGATGTGAGTACAGAAAGGGATATAGTGATGTGAGTACAGAAAGGGATATAGTGATGTGAGTACAGAAAGGGATATAGTGATGTGAGTACAGAAAGGGATATAGTGATGTGAGTACAGTAAGGGATATAGTGATGTGAGTGCAGAAAGGGATATAGTGATGTGAGTACAGAAAGGGATATAGTGATGTGAGTACAGAAAGGGATATAGTGATGTGAGTACAGAAAGGGATATAGTGATGTGAGTGCAGAAAGGGATATAGTGATGTGAGTACAGAAAGGGATATAGTGATGTGAGTACAGAAAGGGATATAGTGATGTGAGTACAGAAAGGGATATAGTGATGTGAGTGCAGAAAGGGATATAGTGATGTGAGTACAGAAAGGGATATAGTGATGTGAGTACAGAAAGGAATATAGTGATGTGAGTACATAAAGGAATATAGTGATGTGAGTACAGAAAGGAATATAGTGATGTGAGTACAGAAAGGGATATAGTGATGTGAGTACAGAAAGGGATATAGTGATGTGAGTACAGAAAGGGATATAGTGATGTGAGTACAGAAAGGGATGTAGTGATGTGAGTACAGAAAGGGATATAGTGATGTGACTACAGAAAGGGATATAATGATGTGAGTACAGAAAGGGATATAGTGATGTGAGTACAGAAAGGGATATAGTGATGTGAGTGCAGAAAGGGATATAGTGATGTGAGTACATAAAGGGATATAGTGATGTGAGTACAGAAAGGGATATAGTGATGTGAGTACAGAAAGGGATATAGTGATGTGAGTACAGAAAGGGATATAGTGATGTGAGTACATAAAGGGATATAGTGATGTGAGTGCAGAAAGGAATATAGTGATGTGAGTACATAAAGGAATATAGTGATGTGAGTACAGAAAGGAATATAGTGATGTGAGTACAGAAAGGGATATAGTGATGTGAGTACAGAAAGGGATATAGTGATGTGAGTACAGAAAGGAATATAGTGATGTGAGTACATAAAGGGATATAGTGATGTGAGTACAGAAAGGAATATAGTGATGTGAGTACAGAAAGGGATATAGTGATGTGAGTGCAGAAAGGGATATAGTGATGTGAGTACAGAAAGGGATATAGTGATGTGAGTACATAAAGGAATATAGTGATGTGAGTACAGAAAGGAATATAGTGATGTGAGTACAGAAAGGGATATAGTGATGTGAGTACATAAAGGGATATAGTGATGTGAGTGCAGAAAGGGATATAGTGATGTGAGTACATAAAGGGATATAGTGATGTGAGTACAGAAAGGGATATAGTGATGTGAGTACAGATAGTGATATAGTGATGTGAGTACAGAAAGGGATATAGTGATGTGAGTACATAAAGGGATATAGTGATGTGAGTGCAGAAAGGGATATAGTGATGTGAGTACAGAAAGGGATATAGTGATGTGAGTACAGATAGTGATATAGTGATGTGAGTGCAGAAAGGGATATAGTGATGTGAGTGCAGAAAGGGATATAGTGATGTGAGTACAGAAAGGGATATACTGATGTGAGTACAGAAAGGGATATAGTGATGTGAGTACAGAAAGGGATATACTGATGTGAGTACAGAAAGGGATATAGTGATGTGAGTACAGAAAGGGATAGAGTGATGTGAGTACATAAAGGGATATAGTGATGTGAGTACAGAAAGGAATATAGTGATGTGAGTGCAGAAAGGAATATAGTGATGTGAGTGCAGAAAGGGATATAGTGATGTGAGTACAGAAAGGGATATAGTGATGTGAGTACATAAAGGGATATAGTGATGTGAGTACAGAAAGGGATATAATGATGTGAGTACAGAAAGGGATATACTGATGTGAGTACAGAAAGGGATATAGTGATGTGAGTACAGAAAGGGATATAGTGATGTGAGTACAGAAAGGGATATAGTGATGTGAGTACAGAAAGGGATATAGTGATGTGAGTACAGAAAGGGATATAGTGATGTGAGTACAGAAAGGGATATAGTGATGTGAGTACAGAAAGGGATATAGTGATGTGAGTACATAAAGGGATACAGTGATGTGAGTACAGAAAGGGATATAGTGATGTGAGTACAGAAAGGGATATAGTGATGTGAGTACATAAAGGGATATAGTGATGTGAGTACAGAAAGGGATATAGTGATGTGAGTGCAGAAAGGGATATAGTGATGTGAGTACATAAAGGGATATAATGATGTGAGTACAGAAAGGGATATAGTGATGTGAGTACAGAAAGGGATATAGTGATGTGAGTACATAAAGGGATATAGTGATGTGAGTACAGATAGTGATATAATGATGTGAGTACAGAAAGGGATATAGTGATGTGAGTACATAAAGGGATATAGTGATGTGAGTACATAAAGGGATATAGTGATGTGAGTAAAGAAAGGGATATAGTGATGTGAGTACATAAAGGGATATAGTGATGTGAGTACAGAAAGGGATATAGTGATGTGAGTACAGAAAGGGATATAGTGATGTGAGTACAGAAAGGGATATACTGATGTGAGTACAGAAAGGGATATAGTGATGTGAGTACAGAAAGGGATATAGTGATGTGAGTACATAAAGGGATATAGTGATGTGAGTACAGAAAGGGATATAGTGATGTGAGTACAGAAATTGATATAGTGATGTGAGTACATAAAGGGATATAGTGATGTGAGTACATAAAGGGATATAGTGATGTGAGTACATAAAGGGATATAGTGATGTGAGTACAGAAAGGGAATAGTGATGTGAGTACAGAAGGGATATAGTGATGTGAGTACATAAAGGGATAGAGTGATGTGAGTACATAAAGGGATATAGTGATGTGAGTACAGAAAGGGATATAGTGATGTGAGTACATAAAGGGATAGAGTGATGTGAGTACATAAAGGGATATAGTGATGTGAGTACAGAAAGGGATATAGTGATATGAGTACATAAAGGGATATAGTGATGTGAGTACATAAAGGGATATAGTGATGTGAGTAAAGAAAGGGATATAGTGATGTGAGTACATAAAGGGATATAGTGATGTGAGTACAGAAAGGGATATAGTGATGTGAGTACATAAAGGGATAGAGTGATGTGAGTACATAAAGGGATATAGTGATGTGAGTACAGAAAGGGATATAGTGATGTGAGTACAGAAAGGGATATAGTGATGTGAGTGCAGAAAGGGATATAGTGATGTGAGTACATAAAGGGATAGAGTGATGTGAGTACATAAAGGGATATAGTGATGTGAGTACAGAAAGGGATATAGTGATGTGAGTACATAAAGGGATATAGTGATGTGAGTACATAAAGGGATATAGTGATGTGAGTACAGAAAGGGATATAGTGATGTGAGTACAGAAAGGGATATAGTGATGTGAGTACAGAAAGGGATATAGTGATGTGAGTACAGAAAGGGATATAGTGATGTGAGTACATAAAGGGATATAGTGATGTGAGTACATAAAGGGATATAGTGATGTGAGTACAGAAAGGGATATAGTGATGTGAGTACAGAAAGGGATATAGTGATGTGAGTACAGATAGTGATATAGTGATGTGAGTACAGAAAGGGATATAGTGATGTGAGTACAGAAAGGGATATAGTGATGTGAGTACAGAAAGGGATATAGTGATGTGAGTGCAGAAAGGGATATAGTGATGTGAGTACAGAAAGGGATATAGTGATGTGAGTACATAAAGGGATATAGTGATGTGAGTGCAGAAAGGGATATAATGATGTGAGTACAGAAAGGGATATAGTGATGTGAGTACAGAAAGGGATATAGTGATGTGAGTTCAGAAAGGGATATAGTGATGTGAGTGCAGAAAGGAATATAGTGATGTGAGTACATAAAGGGATATAGTGATGTGAGTACAGAAAGGGATATAGTGATGTGAGTACAGAAAGGGATATAGTGATGTGAGTACAGAAAGGGATATAGTGATGTGAGTACATAAAGGGATATAATGATGTGAGTACAGAAAGGGATATAGTGATGTGAGTACATAAAGGGATATAGTGATGTGAGTACAGAAAGGGATATAGTGATGTGAGTACAGAAAGGGATATAGTGATGTGAGTACAGAAAGGGATATAGTGATGTGAGTACCGAAAGGGATATAGTGATGTGAGTACAGAAAGGGATATAGTGATGTGAGTACAGAAGGGATATAGTGATGTGAGTACAGAAAGGGATATAGTGATGTGAGTACAGAAAGGGATATAATGATGTGAGTACATAAAGGGATATACTGATGTGAGTACAGAAAGGGATATAGTGATGTGAGTACATAAAGGGATATAGTGATGTGAGTACAGAAAGGGATATAGTGATGTGAGTGCAGAAAGGAATATAGTGATGTGAGTACAGAAAGGGATATAGTGATGTGAGTACAGAAAGGGATATAGTGATGTGAGTACAGAAAGGGATATAGTGATGTGAGTACAGAAAGGGATATAGTGATGTGAGTACAGAAAGGGATATAGTGATGTGAGTACATAAAGGGATATAGTGATGTGAGTACAGAAAGGGATATAGTGATGTGAGTACAGAAAGGGATATAGTGATGTGAGTACAGAAAGGGATATAGTGATGTGAGTACAGAAAGGGATATAGTGATGTGAGTACATAAAGGGATATAGTGATGTGAGTACATAAAGGGATATAGTGATGTGAGTACAGAAAGGGATATAGTGATGTGAGTACAGAAAGGGATATAGTGATGTGAGTACAGAAAGGGATATAGTGATGTGAGTACAGAAAGGGATATAGTGATGTGAGTACAGAAAGGGATATAGTGATGTGAGTACAGAAAGGGATATAGTGATGTGAGTACAGAAAGGGATATAGTGATGTGAGTACAGAAAGGGATATAGTGATGTGATTATAAAAAGGGAGGGGATGTTATTAAATAGTAGTTGGATCTGAGAGTAAAATGTGCAGTGGGTTTGACAGTAGCGCTCTCAGATACTTTAACCATAAGGACAAAATTAAATCTATGGATAGAGCATGCAATTAAAATAAGAAAAACAACTTTCCAATATACTTCTGTCATCAAAATGACTTCAATTTCTTGGTATCCTTTGTTCATAAGTTAAAGAGTCAAAGTCAGAAAATTAAACTTTCATGATTCAGATAGAGCAGCAATTTTAAACAACTTTCCAATTTATTTCTATTAACAAATTTGCGTCATTCTCTTGGTATCCTGTGTTGAAGAGCAGGCTCAGTAAAAGCAATGCACTACTGGGAGCTAGCTGCTACATGTATGCCTCTTTTTTTATAACATTTCTACAGACATTGTAGCAAACACTGCTGCCATAGAGTGTTAAAGACACGTCCCTACTACTTCAGCCTGCCTATGTTTACTCTTCAACAAGGGATGCCAAGAAAACTAATTTGATGAAAACAAGTAAATTAGGAGTTTATTCTTAAATTGCACTGTCTATCTGAATTATGAAAGTTTACTTTTGACTTCTAAAAAGAACATATTTATTTAATTACATGAAAATAAATAAATAACACTGGAAATGATCTAGGACAAAACAAACAAAAGCATTTACCTTTACCAGTGTTGGTCCGGGCTTGGAGACCGGACAAGACACAGGGGAGCGTGTCACAGCATCAGTAGCCGGTGCCGGTTTAAGTGCTTCAGGAACAGGTGAGCTTACAGTTTGGCACTACAAGAAATCAGATATAGAACACTTACAGTTTGGCACTACAAGAAATCAGATATAGAACACTGATTATTACAGTAAACAAATACAGGGCACTTTGCTCTTACTGTATATTAAATACATGATATACCGGACTTTGCCCAATACTAAAAAAGCTCACTGAACTTCATGTGTGCACTCAAACATTAGCAAGTGACTCTCCTCACCCCTCAGCAAGCGCTACCCAGGTGCTGAACCAAATATAGGCCGGCTTCCATGTTTAAATTCCTGTTTTTTCAAATAAAGATAGCAAGAGAATGAAGAAAAATTGATAATAGGAGTAAAATAGAAAGTTGCTTAAAAGTGTTGCTCTATCTGAACCATGAAATAAATAAATTGGGTTTAGTATCTCTTTAAAGTGCCATAAAACATGTTGAGATATGTGCATATCCTAAAAGGGCTAATTAAGTTAAAAAATTGTTTAAAAACTGCTGGCAAGTATTTTATAATAATTTTCAAAAATAAGCAAAAAAAAAGTCTGATCCACCCCCCCTTATCAGTGTTTTGCATCATAAACACAAGCATTGTATTTCAACTGAGTTAACAGCAGCTTATTTGCTTGTAGGCATGCTCCAGCAGATAATACGTGTCTATATTTTCCATTCTACCAAATCAAAAGGTAGATATAGGTGCAGCCATAAAAGGAATTGTGTGTGTGTGTGTGTGTTGGGGGGGGGGGGGGTTTAGAGCTGTACAATTCAGAAACTTAAAAGAAAGGGTTAATGGCGAGGCACTGCAGTATAAATTTGCAGGTAAAATAATTAAAGTACACATTATTATATTTTGTCTCTATCCCAACTTGTTTTATGTTCCTTTAATTGTTGACATATGAGTGTGTATACATATAACAAGTGAGTAGAAGATATTCTGGAGGAGAGCATTTTCAGAAACAGAGGAATACTGTAACAATGTTATTATACAGCCATAAGATCTATGACTAAGGAGCACTATCTGAGGTTCCTACTTTACACAAGAGGTGGAGTGAGGATAAGTACAGTTAAGGAATTTAAGTAAACCCTACATGTACATAAGGCTATTTAGAAGGATTATTCAGAGAGTAATTAAGCCTGAGCTTTTTCACATAAACCAGAAACCTGACAGTCTAGATGGGTCTATTTATTATTTTTTAGATTTACAATATTCTAATCTTTTTGACATTGATGTTTATATAAACAACACAGCTAGAAAGTTGTGGACTAATTACTGTTTGTCACTGCATTAATAAAATGTGCTCCAAAAATATAAGGAAAATAATCACAGATTCCGCAGCACTAATTAATTATGTTACAGAAACTAACGGCTAGATTTGGAGTTTGGCGGTAAAAGGGCTGTTAACGCTCCGCGGGTTTTTTTCTGGCCGCACCATAAATTTAACTCTGGTATCGAGAGTTAAAACAAATGCTGCGTTAGGCTCCAAAAAAGGAGCGTAGAGCATTTTTACCGCAAATACAACTCTCGATACCAGAGTTGCTTACGGACGCGGCCGGCCTCAAAAACGTGCTCGTGCACGATTCTCCCATAGGAAACAATGGGGCTGTTTGAGCTGAAAAAAAAACCTAACACCTGCAAAAAAGCAGCGTTCAGCTCCTAACGCAGCCCCATTGTTTCCTATGGGGAAACACTTCCTACGTCTGCACCTAACACTCTAACATGTACCCCGAGTCTAAACACCCCTAGCCTTACACTTATTAACCCCTAATCTGCCGCCCCCGCTATCGCTGACCCCTGCATTACACTTTTAACCCCTAATCTGCCGCTCCGTAAACCGCCGCCACCTACGTTATCCCTATGTACCCCTAATCTGCTGCCCTAACATCGCCGACCCCTATGTTATATTTATTAACCCCTAATCTGCCCCCCACAACGTCGCCGACACCTGCCTACACTTATTAACCCCTAATCTGCCGAGCGGACCTGAGCGCTACTATAATAAAGTTATTAACCCCTAATCCGCCTCACTAACCCTATCATAAATAGTATTAACCCCTAATCTGCCCTCCCTAACATCGCCGACACCTACCTTCAATTATTAACCCCTAATCTGCCGACCGGAGCTCACCGCTATTCTAATAAATGTATTAACCCCTAAAGCTAAGTCTAACCCTAACACTAACACCCCCCTAAGTTAAATATAATTTTTATCTAACGAAATAAATTAACTCTTATTAAATAAATGATTCCTATTTAAAGCTAAATACTTACCTGTAAAATAAATCCTAATATAGCTACAATATAAATTACATTTATATTATAGCTATTTTAGGATTAATATTTATTTTACAGGTAACTTTGTATTTATTTTAACCAGGTACAATAGCTATTAAATAGTTAAGAACTATTTAATAGTTACCTAGTTAAAATAATTACAAATTTACCTGTAAAATAAATCCTAACCTAAGTTATAATTAAACCTAACACTACCCTATCAATAAAATAATTAAATAAACTACCTACAATTACCTACAATTAACCTAACACTACACTATCAATAAATTAATTAAACACAATTGCTACAAATAAATACAATTAAATAAACTATCTAAAGTACAAAAAATAAAAAAGAACTAAGTTACAGAAAATAAAAAAATATTTACAAACATAAGAAAAATATTACAACAATTTTAAACTAATTACACCTACTCTAAGCCCCCTAATAAAATAACAAAGACCCCCAAAATAAAAAATTCCCTACCCTATTCTAAAATACAAAAATTACAAGCTCTTTTACCTTACCAGCCCTGAACAGGGCCCTTTGCGGGGCATGCCCCAAGAATTTCAGCTCTTTTGCCTGTAAAAAAAAACATACAATACCCCCCCCCCCAACATTACAACCCACCACCCACATACCCCTAATCTAACCCAAACCCCCCTTAAATAAACCTAACACTAAGCCCCTGATGATCTTCCTACCTTGTCTTCACCATGCCAGGTTCACCGATCCGTCCTGGCTCCAAGATCTTCATCCAACCCAAGCGGGGGTTGGCGATCCATAATCCGGTGCTCCAAAGTCTTCCTCCTATCCGGCAAGAAGAGGACATCCGGACCGGCAAACATCTTCTCCAAGCGGCATCTTCTATGTTCTTCCATCCGATGACGACCGGCTCCATCTTGAAGACCTCCAGCGCGGATCCATCCTCTTCTTCCGACGACTAGACGACGAATGACGGTTCCTTTAAGGGACGTCATCCAAGATGGCGTCCCTCGAATTCCGATTGGCTGATAGGATTCTATCAGCCAATCGGAATTAAGGTAGGAATTTTCTGATTGGCTGATGGAATCAGCCAATCAGAATCAAGTTCAATCCGATTGGCTGATCCAATCAGCCAATCAGATTGAGCTCGCATTGTATTGGCTGATCGGAACAGCCAATAGAATGCGAGCTCAATCTGATTGGCTGATTGGATCAGCCAATCGGATTGAACTTGATTCTGATTGGCTGATTCCATCAGCCAATCAGAAAATTCCTACCTTAATTCCGATTGGCTGATAGAATCCTATCAGCCAATCGGAATTCGAGGGACGCCATCTTGGATGACGTCCCTTAAAGGAACCGTCATTCGTCGTCTAGTCGTCGGAAGAAGAGGATGGATCCGCGCTGGAGGTCTTCAAGATGGAGCCGGTCGTCATCGGATGGAAGAACATAGAAGATGCCGCTTGGAGAAGATGTTTGCCGGTCCGGATGTCCTCTTCTTGCCGGATAGGAGGAAGACTTTGGAGCACCGGATTATGGATCGCCAACCCCCGCTTGGGTTGGATGAAGATCTTGGAGCCAGGACGGATCGGTGAACCTGGCATGGTGAAGACAAGGTAGGAAGATCATCAGGGGCTTAGTGTTAGGTTTATTTAAGGGGGGTTTGGGTTAGATTAGGGGTATGTGGGTGGTGGGTTGTAATGTTGGGGGGGGGGTATTGTATGTTTTCTTTTACAGGCAAAAGAGCTGAACTTCTTGGGGCATGCCCCGCAAAGGGCCCTGTTCAGGGCTGGTAAGGTAAAAGAGCTTGTAACTTTTTAAATTTAGAATAGGGTAGGGAATTTTTTATTTTGGGGGTCTTTGTTATTTTATTAGGGGGCTTAGAGTAGGTGTAATTAGTTTAAAATTGTTGTAATATTTTTTCTTATGTTTGTAAATATTTTTTTATTTTCTGTAACTTAGTTCTTTTTATTTTTTGTACTTTAGATAGTTTATTTAATTGTATTTATTTGTAGCAATTGTGTTTAATTTATTGATAGTGTAGTGTTAGGTTAATTGTAGGTAATTGTAGGTAGTTTATTTAATTATTTTATTGATAGGGTAGTGTTAGGTTTAATTATATCTTAGGTTAGGATTTATTTTACAGGTAAATTTGTAATTATTTTAACTAGGTAACTATTAAATAGTTCTTAACTATTTAATAGCTATTGTACCTGGTTAAAATAAATACAAAGTTACCTGTAAAATAAATATTAATCCTAAAATAGCTATAATATAAATGTAATTTATATTGTAGCTATATTAGGATTTATTTTACAGGTAAGTATTTAGCTTTAAATAGGAATCATTTATTTAATAAGAGTTAATTTATTTCGTTAGATAAAAATTATATTTAACTTAGGGGGGTGTTAGTGTTAGGGTTAGACTTAGCTTTAGGGGTTAATACATTTATTAGAATAGCGGTGAGCTCCGGTCGGCAGATTAGGGGTTAATAATTGAAGGTAGGTGTCGGCGATGTTAGGGAGGGCAGATTAGGGGTTAATACTATTTATGATAGGGTTAGTGAGGCGGATTAGGGGTTAATAACTTTATTATAGTAGCGCTCAGGTCCGCTCGGCAGATTAGGGGTTAATAAGTGTAGGCAGGTGTCGGCGACGTTGTGGGGGGCAGATTAGGGGTTAATAAATATAACATAGGGGTCGGCGATGTTAGGGGCAGAAGATTAGGGGTACATAGGGATAACGTAGGTGGCGGCGATTTGCGGTCGGAAGATTAGGGGTTAATTATTTTAAGTAGCTTGCGGCGACGTTGTGTGGGGCAAGTTAGGGGTTAATAAATATAATATAGGGGTCGGCGGGGTTAGGGGCAGCAGATTAGGGGTACATAAGTATAACGTAGGTGGCGGTCGGCAGATTAGGGGTTAAAAATTTTAATCGAGTGGCGGCGATGTGGGGGGACCTCGGTTTAGGGGTACATAGGTAGTTTATGGGTGTTAGTGTAGTTTAGGGTACAGTAGTTAAGAGCTTTATGAACCGGCGTTAGCCAGAAAGCTCTTAACTCCTGCTTTTTTCAGGCGGCTGGAATCTTGTCGTTAGAGCTCTAACGCTCACTGCAGAAACGACTCTAAATACCAGCGTTAGAAAGATCCCATTGAAAAGATAGGCTACGCAAATGGCGTAGGGGGATCTGCGGTATGGAAAAGTCGCGGCTGTAAAGTGAGCGTTAGACCCTTTAATCACTGACTCCAAATACCAGCGGGCGGCCAAAACCAGCGTTAGGAGCCTCTAACGCTGGTTTTGACGGCTACCGCCGAACTCTAAATCTAGGCCTAAATATGCTATCAAAACACTGCCCCGCTACATATCTTGATAATACTATAATAGGGTCTAAAATGTTATTTTATGTTACAAACAGAATACAGGGATCAGACATAAGGCTGATTGTCTCAGTGTATAACGTTATTAACAAGCGCACATTATTTTATGTTACAAACAGAATACAGGGATCAGGCATAAGGCTGATTGTCTCAGTGTATAATGTTATTAACAAGTGCACATTATTTTATGTTACAAACAGAATACAGGGGTCAGACATAAAGCTGATTGTCTCAGTGTATAACGTTATTAACAAGTGCACATTATTTTATGTTACAAACAGAATACAGGGGTCAGGCATAAGGCTGATTGTCTCAGTGTATAACGTTATTAACAAGCGCACATTATTTTATGTTACAAACAGAATACAGGGATCAGACATAAAGCTGATTGTCTCAGTGTGTAATGTTATTAACAAGTGCACATTATTTTATGTTACAAACAGAATACAGGGGTCAGACATAAGGCTGATTGTCTCAGTGTGTAATGTTATTAACAAGCGCACATTATTTTATGTTACAAACAGAATACAGGGGTCAGACGTAAAGCTGATTGTCTCAGTGTATAACGTTATTAACAAGCGCACATTATTTTATGTTACAAACAGAATATAGGGGTCAGACATAAGGCTGATTGTCTCAGTGTATAACGTTATTAACAAGCGCACATTATTTTATGTTACAAACAGAATACAGGGGTCAGACATAAGGCTGATTGTCTCAGTGTATAATGTTATTAACAAGCGCACATTATTTTATGTTACAAACAGAATACAGGGATCAGACATAAGGCTGATTGTCTCAGTGTATAACGTTATTAACAAGTGCACATTATTTTATGTTACAAACGGAATACAGGGGTCAGACATAAGGCTGATTGTCTCAGTGTATAATGTTATTAACAAGCGCACATTATTTTATGTTACAAACAGAATACAGGGGTCAGACTTAAGGCTGATTGTCTCAGTGTATAACGTTATTAACAAGCGCACATTATTTTATGTTACAAACAGAATACAGGGGTCAGACATAAGGCTGATTGTCTCAGTGTATAATGTTATTAACAAGCGCACATTATTTTATGTTACAAACAGAATACAGGGGTCAGACATAAGGCTGATTGTCTCAGTGTATAACGTTATTAACAAGCGCACATTATTTTATGTTACACACAGAATACAAGGGTCAGGCATACGGATTATTGTCTCAGTGTATAATGTTATTAACAAGTGCACATTATTTTATGTTACAAACAGAATACAGGGGTCAGGCATAAGGCTGATTGTCTATGTGTATAACGTTATTAACAAGTGCACATTATTTTATGTTACAAACAGAATACAGAGATCAGACATAAGGCTGATTGTCTCAGTGTATAATGTTATTAACAAGTGCACATTATTTTATGTTACAAACAGAATACAGGGGTCAGACATAAGGCTGATTGTGTCAGTGTATAATGTTATTAACAAGCGCACATTATTTTATGTTACAAACAGAATACAGGGGTCAGACATAAGGCTGATTGTCTCAGTGTATAACGCTATTAACAAGCGCACATTATTTTATGTTACAAACAGAATACAGGGGTCAGACATAAGGTTAATTGTCTCAGTGTATAATGTTATTAACAAGCGCACATTATTTTATGTTACAAACAGAATACAGGGGTCAGACATAAGGCTGATTGTCTCAGTGTATGTTATTAACAAGCGCACATTATTTTATGTTACAAACAGATTACAGGGGTCAGACATAAGGTTAATTGTCTCAGTGTATAATGTGATTAACAAGTGCACATTATTTTATGTTACAAACAGAATACAGGGGTCAGACATAAGGCTGATTGTGTCAGTGTATAATGTTATTAATAAGCGCACATTATTTTATGTTACAAACAGAATACAGTGGTCAGACATAAGGCTGATTGTCTCAGTGTATAACGTTATTAACAAGCGCACATTATTTGATGTTACAAACAGAATACAGGGGTCAGGTATAAGGCTAATTTTGGCAGTGTATAATGTTATTAACAAGCGCACATTATTTTATGTTACAAACAGAATACAGGGGTCAGACATAAGGCTGATTGTCTCAGTGTATAACATTATTAACAAGCGCACATTATTTTATGTTACAAACAGAATACAGGGGTCAGACATAAGGCTAATTTTGTCAGTGTATAATGTTATTAACAAGCGCACATTATTTTATGTTACAAACAGAATACAGGGGTCAGACATAAGGCTGATTGTCTCAGTGTATAATGTTATTAACAAGCGCACATTATTTTATGTTACAAACAGAATACAGGGTTCAGGCTGACCGTAGTGTGTAACATTAATACGCAGTAGGGGTCTGGGCACTGCAGGGACACATTCCGCTGGATAAAATCACAGAACTAATGGTTCTCTAATGAATGTTGTTAATGTTATGATTACTGTTGCTTATTTGTATAGTGCAGCTAAATCAATACCAACAAACAATTTAAATCAGGAACGGTCAGTTAGTGGCTCATGGATCATGTGATCCTCTGTACCAGGGCTCGACAAACCCAGGAGCCTGGGAGCCACTGGCTCCTAGAATTTTACCCCTGGCTCCTAACTTTTTGGGTTATTCTCCATATATCTATGTACAAACCCAACTGTCTGGCTCCTAAAAATATGCCTGGCTCCTAATTTTTAAACAGATTTGTCAAGCTATTTTTTTGTGGCCACCAGGAAAAAAGCAGAACTAAGAAAGTTTATCAGTTTTTGTGGTCCCAGGAAAGAGCAAAACTAAAATGTGTGCAGACCTCTCAACTGTCCCTATTTGAAAAGGACAGTCCCTAATTCTGAGCTCTGTTCCGCTGTCCCTCTGAACTTGTCATATGTCCCTATTTGCAAACTTTTCCCTAAGCCACCCCCACTGAACACCCAGGCATGCCCACAAACTACCCAGACATAACCACTGACCACCAAGATACACCCATGATTCCACAGCTCCACCCACAAAATGGTGACGGGCCCCCATCAACCTCCTGAGTCCCTGAGACCAAGCCACAAATGTTGGGAGGTATGTATGTGTTTTGGGGCTGTCTGTTGGGTGGACAAACAAGATGGTCAGACAGAGGGGATCCTGCAACCTTGAACAATTTAAAACTACCTGCAATTTTGGCAATTGTTGATGAAAACAAAAACTACAGCACATGCTGACTTTATGTTCTAAATACAGTAGATTTGCCTAAAAAATGAGTAGATTTTTTTGGTGACAAATTTCAAAATTTGCTTATATTTTCTACCCCCTGTATCATGTGACAGCCACCAGCCAATCACAAAATGCATGTACGTATACACTGTGCACATGCTCAGTAGAAGCTGGTGCCTCAAAAAGTGTGAATATAAAAAAAGATTGTGTATATTTGAAGTTGTTTAAAATTGCTACTCTATTTGAATCATAAACATTTCATTTTGACTTTAGTGGTCCTTTAATGTGAAGCACAGCTGTACCAGGTATTTACTACAGATGAACAACAAAGTATCAAGCAAATAATTGTTGTCAAAAGTGATAAAGGGTCACTGGTTTAAAGCTACAGAAACTACAACTAATTTAGACTTAATTGCACAAGCACAGTGCAAGACCTGAAACTGTTCTGTAGACTTCAAGGAAGTGGGAGAAGGTAAAATGTTATTTGACTGTGTTTTGTAGTTTATGAAACAGACGTAAGAACTGACAAAAAGCCAAGCATATAAAGCCTGATATTTAGACACAGAAAGACAAGTCTGATGTTTAGACACAAAAAGACAAGTCTGATGTTTACACACAGAAAGACAAGTCTGATGTTTAGATACAGAAAGACAAGTCTGATGTTTACACACAGAAAGACAAGTCTGATTGTTACACACAGAAAGACAAGTCTGATGTTTACACACAGAAAGACAAGTCTGATACTTACACACAGAAAGACAAGTCTGATACTTACACACAGAAAGACAAGTCTGATTGTTACACACAGAAAGACATGTCTGATTGTTACACACAGAAAGACAAGTCTGATGTTTACACACAGAAAGACAAGTCTGATTGTTACACACAGAAAGACAAGTCTGATTGTTACACACAGAAAGACAAGTCTGATGTTTAGAAACAGAAAGACAAGTCTGATTGTTACACGCAGAAAGACAAGTCTGATTATTACACGCAGAAAGACAAGTCTGATGTTTAGAAACAGAAAGACAAGTCTGATTGTTACACACAGAAAGACAAGTCTGATTGTTACACACAGAAAGACAAGTCTGATTGTTACACGCAGAAAGACAAGTCTGACTTTTACACGCAGAAAGACAAGTCTGATTATTACACGCAGAAAGACAAGTCTGATGTTTACACACAGAAAGACAAGTCTGATAGTTACACACAGAAAGACAAGTCTGATGTTTAGAAACAGAAAGAAAGGTCTGATTGTTACACACAGAAAGACAAGTCTGATTGTTACACACAGAAAGACAAGTCTGATTGTTACACGCAGAAAGACAAGTCTGACTTTTACACACAGAAAGACAAGTCTGATTGTTACACACAGAAAGACAAGCCTGATTGTTACACGCAGAAAGACAAGTCTGACTTTTACACACAGAAAGACAAGTCTGATTGTTACACGCAGAAAGACAAGTCTGACTGATACACACAGTAAGACAAGTCTGATTGTTACACACAGAAAGACATGTCTGATTGTTACACATAGAAAGACAAGTCTGATGTTTACACGCAGAAAGACAAGTCTGACTTTTACACACAGAAAGACAAGTCTGATGTTTACACGCAGAAAGACAAGTCTGACTTTTACACACAGAAAGACAAGTCTGACTTTTACACACAGAAAGACAAGTCTGATTGTTACACACAGAAAGACAAGTCTGATGTTTACACACAGAAAGACAAGTCTGATGTTTACACACAGAAAGACAAGTCTGATTGTTACACACAGAAAGACAAGTCTGATGTTTACACGCAGAAAGACAAGTCTGACTTTTACACACAGAAAGACAAGTCTGACTTTTACACACAGAAAGACATGTCTGATTGTTACACACAGAAAAACAAGTCTGATTGTTACACGCAGAAAGACAAGTCTGATTGTTACACACAGAAAGACAAGTCTGATGTTTACACGCAGAAAGACAAGTCTGACTTTTACACGCAGAAAGACAAGTCTGACTTTTACACGCAGAAAGACAAGTCTGACTTTTACACGCAGTAAGACAAGTCTGACTTTTACACGCAGAAAGACAAGTCTGACTTTTACACAAAGAAAGACAAGTCTGATGTTTACTTTGATGTTTTCTGTCCCTATTCTTGAAATCCAGTTCTTCCTGCCAGATACAGGCTGCCATGTATTATCCCAGGACTAAGCTCTCTGCGAGTTCACCAGCTACTTCTCACTTAACAAGACTTCCAATTAAACAAATCCGGAGAGAAGCAATGTTAAGTTATGATACTTGCAATCTTTATTTATGTCAGTGGAGCCAACAACTTCTATTTTCTGGCAGTTGAATTAAAGCTTTATATCTACTCTGCTGCTTTTTTTTTTTTACTGTATTATAGTTGATTTTCTATCCTTGTCTTAATCTTACATTAATGTGGAATTGCTATATCTATATAACGATTAGGGATGGGCGAATGTGCAATTTGCTTGGTAGAATGAATAGTTCTATGTGCCATCTATCGAATGTTACTTTAGTTTCCGAATGTTTATAATTAGATTGAATATCCCCATTTAAAATTTTAAAGGCAATATTCGATTTAAAGGGACATTCAACACTGCCCACAACAATAACCTATGTTTCTAAACTAAGTATAAAGAGCAAGCTTCAACGTTCCCCCTTTCTCTTACTTACTGCCTTCACTGTTCAATCCTCATTGATAACTTCAAAATGTGTCTCCTAATATGGCTGCTTAACTCCCCCCACTATGACGTACAGCTCGTCTTCTTCAAACTAGCCGGCACTTCTATCTCATTTCTCCTACTTCAATCCCAGCGCGTTCACGGGCATTAGCGCATGCGCGATACAATAGGAACATTAAAAGCGGAACCATAATAACCCAAGTTGTTTCCGTTCCGGCAAACTAATTTGTTGATGCGGATAGTGTTATTACCTAACACAACGTAATAGAGTGCTGTAAGTAATATCAGCGTAACGGAAACAACTTCGATTATTTTGGTTCCGCTTTTAGTGTTCCTAGTATATTGCGCATGCGCTAACGGCCGTGAACGCGCTTGGATTTCAGTCCGGGGAATGGGCTCTCATTGGCTGCTAGTTTGAGAAAGAAGGCGAAGACGTCACGGTGGGGGGAGTTAGGAAGACATATTAGGACACCAATTTGGAAGATAACAATGACGATTCAACAGTGAAGGCGGTAAGTAAGAGAAAGGGGGCACCTTGCAGCTTGATCGTTTTATTTAGTTTTGAAACATAGATTAATGTTGTGGGCAGTGTTGAATGTCCCTTTAACAAATACTATCCCAAAGTTCAATAGTTCATGTTGTAGGGAATATAGTAAATTGCTACACTATAGATACAAATATATCAACACAAAATATTGCATAATTCAAATATATTTAAAGAGAGCATTAGAAATACTATTACAAATATATCAATTTGAATTTTTATAATTCAAATATTGCATAATTTGATTTGAATTAGAACAATTTGAATTGAATATTACATTTAAAGATAACATTAGAAATAACATTACATTAAACAAATGTTAGAATGTTGTACAAACACTCGAATTTGAAACGAACTAACAAATATGTTAAAATTTGTTTAATTTTTACATCTCTAACAAAAATGTAATGAAGTGCATAAAACACCAGAACAAGAGGTCATGAGTTTGAGGGCAGAAAGACTAATTTGCTAAAGCACTTCCTCACAGAACTGGTAGTTGAATCATGGGGGCAGTATGGAGCTTGATGCCCCGTGTTTCTGAAACAGAAGTTATGAAGCAGCGGTCTAAAGAGCGCTGCTCCATAACCTGTCCGCCTGCTCGGAGGCCGCGGACAGACATTGCCAGAAATCAACCCAATCGAATACGTTCGGTTGATTGACACCCCCTGCTAGTAGCCAAAATCTGCAGAGGGCGGCATTGCACCAGCAGTTCACAAGAACTGCTGGTGCAATGATAAATGCAGAGAGCGTATGCTGTCGGCATTTATCGATGTGCAGCGGACATGATCTGCAATATCGGATCATGTCCGCTCGCACATTAATAAATAGGCCCCATGGAATAGACTTCAATAAGGGAATCCTGAGAATTAAATCAAAGGACACTAAAGTTAAAACTAAAAACGTTCATGATTCGGACAAAACATGCAATATAAGGAAAACAAACAACCTTCCCATTTACATTTAATCCCTTTAACATCATCAAATTGTGTACAGACTTTTTGTAAGCACGCTTTCTGAGGCACCAGCTCCTACTGAGCATGGGCAAGAATCCACATTATAAACAGGAGTCTTTGATTGGCTGATGACATCACATGATAGAAAGGACCGGAAAATGGAAGGACATTTTTAAATGTGTCAGAATAAAATCTTCCATTCTTCAGAAATTCAGAGCAAGAGCTATTACATTGTCTTTTTATTATGCAATTTGACTGTATTATTGGTCATTTAATCTTGTACTTCAGAAGAGAATATGACTTCTGTTTCCTTTCTGCCATCACAATATATATTAATATATTTATATATATATATATATATATATATATATATATATATATATATATATATATAAATACATTCACACAGTGCTTCTTTATATAAACAATCCTTACAGGTACATATTTCATAAATATCTATCATGTTACCTATAGTATATGTTACTTTATATTTTTGTTTTTCTACAATTTAAGGTACACAATGTTTTTTCCCTTTTTAATGGATCAGGTGAGATGTAATTTTTGTCTCTAGGAATTAGCAGATTGATTCGTACACACATTCCAGAATAGACATTTAACTTGATTCATACATTAAAGAATACCTTTCCTGCTACGCACACACTGTCCTAATTAATCACTCAGAGATCATTATGATTTATTAATTCTAGAGATAAAACACACCGCAACCTGTTAAATACTCCCTTGGTAGAGTTTCTTTACACTAATGAGATTCTGTGTATTTAATGCTATATTTAGCAATTATGTGAACAATTAATGAGACTAAATGCTGCAATGGGTATGCCGGATATGCTAACATCTATACTGTTTTAAAATATGTTACACATTTTACATCCAAACCCTTCTAATGACGGATGTGTCACTTGTAGTTGTGTAATATAAGTCATACAAAAAATAAATAAATCTGTAGGTTTGTGGGGGGAGGGGGGTGTATCAGCAGGAATCCTAAATCCTTTACTTGGCTTAAGTCTGAGTTACGTATCAAAAGGGAGGTGGTATAAAAACAGAGTACCCTGACGAAAAACAGACTTAATAAATGGACTGAATTGTGGGAAGTATGACGTCTTTATTGTTTAACGCAATAAAAAAGCTTGATCTTTCCAAGGAAAAAACAGGTAGATTTGTTTATGATGTTATGAATGGTAAGCTTCCATTTTCAATCAATGCTGTCTCTGGATATCCTTGTATATCCTTATATGTATTGGTATTTGGATGTGTATATCTATTAATGTGTCTGGGGTTTCTCTTCGGAACACTAAGAGTTGTGGTCTATCCCTTGCCCTTGTACTTAACAGCAGCTGGCTTGGATTAACAGAGTTTTGCCCTTACACTATCAGGCAGGCATAGTATGTATGAATGACTTTCATCAGATCCCAAAAATGAAAAGGAAATATCCTCTTAACCTCAGTATATTCGCCAAGCTGTGAATTAGTTGTGCACTGTTATAAGCCCTATCTATAGTAACTAAAGTGATTTCATGCAGTTTGTAAAATGGTCTCTCAGACGTTTTGTTAAACATATAAATCTACATAAGAAGTTGTGTTTAAAACGATGCATTAAAAAAGGTAAAATCTGTTTACATTTGAATTGAAACGAACAGATGGTGGCATGACAGTTTATTTATTCAGAATAAGAACAGGAGTTTTTCTTTAAATTAAGTTGAAAGTGATTTTTTTTTCTTTCAAAGGTGGATTTAAAGAAACAAAAAAAGTAAGTTTAGCATATATATATATATATATATATATATATACACACACACAGTATATATATATATTAGCTCAGCACATTTTTTTATATTAAGGTGCAGCAGGATTTGCTATATATACACAGTATATATATAATATATATAAGCTCAGCAGTATGGAGCTTGATGCCCCGTGTTTCTGAAACAGAAGTTATGAAGCAGCGGTCTAAAGAGCACTGCTCCATAACCTGTCCATCTGCTCGGAGGCCGCGGACAGACATCGCCAGAAATCAACCCAATCGAATACGTTCGGTTGATTGACACCCCCTGCTAGTGGCTAAAATCTGCAGAGGGCGGCATTGCACCAGCAGTTCACAAGAATTGCTGGTGCAATGATAAATGCAGAGAGCGTATGCTGTCGGCATTTATCGATGTGCAGCGGACATGATCTGCAATATCGGATCATGTCCGCTCGCACATTAATAAATAGGCCCCATGGAATAGACTTCAATAAGGGAATCCTGATAATTAAATCAAAGGACACTAAAGTTAAAACTAAAAACGTTCATGATTCGGACAAAACATGCAATATAAGGAAAACAAACAACCTTCCCATTTACATTTAATCACTTTAACATCATCAAATTGTGGACAGACTTTTTGTAAGCACGCTTTCTGAGGCACCAGCTCCTACTGAGCATGGGCAAGAATCCACATTATAAACAGGAGTCTGTGATTGGCTGATGACATCACATGATAGAAAGGACCGGAAAATGGAAGGACATTTTTAAATGTGTCAGAATAAAATCTTCCATTCTTCAGAAATTCAGAGCAAAAGCTATTACATTGTCTTTTTATTATGCAATTTGACTGTATTATTGGTCATTTAAGCTTGTACTTCAGAAGAGAATATGACTTCTGTTTCCTTTCTGCCATCACAATATATATTAATATATTTTTATATATATATATATATATATATATATATATATATATATATATATATATATATATATATAAAAATACATTCACACAGTGCTTCTTTATATAAACAATCCTTACAGGTACATATTTCATAAATATCTATCATGTTACCTATAGTATATGTTACTTTATATTTTTGTTTTTCTACAATTTAAGGTACACAACGTTTTTTCCCTTTTTAATGGATCAGGTGAGATGTAATTTTTGTCTCTAGGAATTAGCAGATTGATTCGTACACACATTCCAGAATAGACATTTAACTTGATTCATACATTAAAGAATACCTTTCCTGCTACGCACACACTGTCCTAATTAATCACTCAGAGATCATTATGATTTATTAATTCTAGAGATAAAACACACCGCAACCTGTTAAATACTCCCTTATATACATACACAGTGTATATATATTAGCTCAGCAGTAATTATTTATGTTTTGCTAGGCCCTATGAACGTTGACCCAAAATTGTGTCCCATGCATCCAGTATAGATGGGAACATGTGTACATTATTTGCCATTTACTTATTTGTGTTTTATTTGTTTTTCTCATTAACTTACTAGGAAAGAGAAAAAAAAAATGTTCACAATATACAGTCAATGTTATTGTTCTTTTTAAAACATGTTAAAGGGACAGTCTAGTCCAAAGTAAACTTTCATGATTCAGATAGGGCATGTCATTTTAAATAACTTTCCAATTTACTTGTATCACAAATTTTGCTTTGTTCTCTTGGTATTCTTAGTTGAAAGCTAAACCTAGGAGGTTCATATGCTAATTTCTAAGACCTTGAAGGCCGCCTCTTATCTGAAAGCATTTTGACAGTTTTTCACCACTAGAGGGCATTAGTTCATGTGTGTCATATAGATAACATGCATGTGAAGTTACCTAGGAGCCAGCACTGATTGGCTAAAATGCAAGTCTGTCAAAAGAACTGAAATAAGGGGACAGTTTGCAGAGGCTTAGATACAAGGTAATCACAGAGGTAAAAAGAGTATTAATAAAACTGTGTTGGTTATGGAAAACTAGAGAATGGGTAATAAAGGGATTATCTATCTTTTAAAACCATAACAATTCTGGTGTAGACTGTGCCTTTAAGGCACAACCTGTGAATCTCAAGCAGGGTGTAAATGCACAACGAAACTACTGCAGTTCACATCATTTATATTTAATGAAGATCGTCAGAAAGTGTCTAAATCTTAAAGAACCACTCAAGGTAGTAGAAGTGCATAATTAACAAGTGCATAATAAAAAGACAATCATTTAACACCTACTCAGAACTTCAAATAAGCAGTAGATTTTTTTCGGAAGAATTTATTTTCTCTCCCATTTTCCGGAACCCTGTATCATGTGACAGACATCAGCCAATCACAGACTAGTATATGTTCCCCAGAAAGTGTGAATATAAAAAGACTGTGCAAAATTTGATAATGGAAGAACATTGGAAACTGTTGCTCTATCTGAATCATAAAAGTTTATTTTGACTTGAGTGTCCCTTTAACGCTGATTTGTCCCTTCCTAGGTTTACAGCCCATTTGTACTAGATGTGAACATTAACAGGTGCTAGCACACAAACACATCTGCCTCAGAAGAGACCATTTATTCCCAGTACACTGTTCCATTGGCTATATATGGCACTAGGGCTGTACAGAACACAACATATACACAAATGTATCACTCAGCCAGCCAGGAGGGTGCCCCTCTAAGAGAAGGTGTCCCTAGGCAGCTGCCTAATGAGACATCCAGCTGTGACTGTGCTATGTGTATTTAAACATAAATAAGGGGTTTCTCACAAACCAACTATAAGGCATTTAGTGTTTTTATATAAAATAAACAAGACTGCTTACTTTATATTTAAATGTGACCCTTACTATGCAATTCCTAATTGTGAATAGCAAACTGAGAATCTTCATGCTATAAATAAAGAGACAGGAATCTGCTAAGTGCCATGCAGAGAATCTGTGTAATTACAGAATAAATATTCCGACATACACACACACTGTCACACGGTGTGTGTCACACTCTTCTCATCTAAGATATCCACAGACTCGCTTGGGCTTGTATAACACAGTGTACAAAAGCCTGTGTCCGTGCCAGTAATGATGATTTGATATTAGAGGTGTGACCTTGCAACACAAAGACATCTATATCTTAATATTAACTGACAGGCCGAGTAATCCAGAGATTACAGGGGAAGGGATGTCCTCTCCTATCGCATGACTTTGCTTGCTGCACATATCGTATTAATCATTGTGTTAAGCCACAAGAACCATTTATACAGATTTGTTTTTTTTATATTTACATATATGGGATATGTATAATGCTCTCCCTAAGGATTGTCTTAAAGAGAATATGGACCAAACATTTAAGACTAGTATTAAATTGCAAATTAATTTGCTGAAATATATTTATAATATTAAAGAATCAACTCAGAAGTGCTAGGAAAGGATGGGAGAGGATGAGAATACGCACCCTTTGTGTTAAACAGCACACTGGATTTATTTTGGACACAACTGCATGCAAGTGGGTACAGGTTTTTACAGTGAACTTTACAATAGATAAAAAAAATAATGGTGCTGACTGTCCCTTTAAATATTTTATGGGGTTTCAGTTTGGAGTTGAATGTTTCTTTAATTATTAAAGGGACATTAAATACAAAAAAAATCTTTCATCAGATAGAGAATACAATTTTAAACAACATTCCCATTTACTTCTATTATCTAATTTGCTTCATTCTTTAGATATCCTTTGTTGAATAAATAGAAATAGACATTGGTGGGCCAATCACACAAGGCATCTATGTGCAGCGACCAATCAGCAGCTACTGAGCCTATCTAGATATGCTTTTCAGCAAAGAATATCAAGAGAATGAAGCAAATTAGATAATAGAAGTAAATAAGGAAGTTGCTTAAAATTGCATGCTCTATCTGAATCATGAAAGAAATGTTTTGGGTTTAATGTCCCTTTAAGGCAGCAAAATGCACAGACAGGAAGCAGACATAAAACTGTTCATATCAGGTATAGTAACTGAAAGCAAAATTCATTTATGGTAGAGATAAAAGTGTGAGATTAAGATCCTCTATTTTATAAAAGCAAGAGCCACACAAATGATCGTATAGTCAATTATCCCATCTAGGCGAGAGTCCCCAGGTGTATTCAGTATAGATTGTTACATTGCAAGCTCAGTAATGCATCAATAACTTACACCTTATAGTTGTAAACGGATTCTATCTAGAGTAGCCGTGCTGTATACCTGAATGGTAATGTTAGATATGGGAGATGACGAATCACTGGTTTTTATCTCTCCCGGAGATGCCGCTGACCCTAGCGACTCTTGGCTTGCAGGCTGCTCTGGGGACAAAGCATCGCTGCTGTCTTCATCAAAAGACAAAGTATCCAGGGGCTCAGGGTAACTCGCTTGACCAACTGCCGGCAAAAATATATAATGCATTAATAAATCTTAGTAGAATGCAATTTAATGATGACATTTCATGATGTGATAAGTATGAATCAGCGCATCTAATAAATGATGTGATAAGTATGAATCAGCGCATCTAATAAATGATGTGATAAGTATGAATCAGCGCATCTAATAAATGATGTGATAAGTATGAATCAGCGCATCTAATAAATGATGTGATAAGTATGAATCAGCGCATCTAATAAATGATGTGATAAGTATGAATCAGCGCATCTAATAAATGATGTGTTGTTGATTAGTGCTGTACACCTTGTTAATGCAGTGGGCTCAATTGTAAAAGCCTTGCAAACCTACATTAAAAATCAGTATAATTGTATAACCCAGAACAGCGAGGTATAACCAGCCCTTCCAACAAATATAAATATATTCGCCCTCTGTGTATCTGTATATGTGTATTCATCTGTCTGCTTATTTATCCATCTGTCTGTATATATATCTATATGTCTGTCTATATAAACCTATTTTTCAGTCTGTATATCTATCTGTCCTTTTGTATATTCCTTTCTATGTATCTATATATCTACTTATTTATCTGTCTGTATATCTATTTATTTATCTGTCTGTATATATATATATATATATATATATATATGCCTCTCTATTTGTATGTCTTTATGTATATACCTTTCTGTTTGTCTGTCTGTATATTTATCTGTCTGTATGTATATACCTTTCTATTTGTCTGTCTGTTATTTATCTGTATGTATATACCTTTTTATTTGTCTGTATGTATATATGTTTCTGTTTGTCTGTCTGTATATTTATCTGTCTGTATGTATATATGTTTCTGTTTGTCTGTCTGTATATTTATCTGTCTATATGTATATACCTTTCCAGTTGTGCAGTTCTGTAATATTAGTTGTTCCTGAATGTATGCACACTGTATGCACACTGACTGCACACTATATGCACACTGACTGCACACTATGCACACTGACTGCACACTGCGTTCTATATATTTTACTAAATATCTCTCAGCATCTGTGAATTTGCACAATATTATAAAACGATCAGCAATAACCTTTTTTCCCGCTTTGTTATATTAAAGGTATATGTAATATAACATGGTACACAGATCTGCCATTGGCTGTTCAATAACACAATAATAAAACGCAATGACATCTTTCATTAAAGAAAAGCAAGATTTTCATAAAAGTCAGTCACAAAAAAACAGATATCTTGAAAATATTTTATTATCCTCAGACACTGACATTTGCAATGCTATTCCCCATCCCCTTGAAGAATATCTAGACATTATTATTATTTTTTTAAAGTGCCACAAAATTCTGTAGTTCTTAAATACATGCGAGTTTAAAGGGACAGTCTAGTCAAAATTTAAATGCACATAGATGAATTACATCTTTGAATAGATATAAATGTATTAGCAAAAATGCTTCTAGTAAAGGTTATCACTGTTTTAGTGTTAACATTTGTCTCTGCACGTGCATGTGAGGCATAGCTAGATATTCTGTGCATGAGCATTTTAAATAATGCAGCTGCTCAGAGCGCCAGTGGGGCTTGTATCATATCAGTAATTAACAAATTGAGTCATTACCATATGTTAAAAGCACCATAGGCTCTCTGAGCAAGTGTTGTGTTTAAAATGCTGGTGCACGGTGCATACTTAAATACACTTTTGAAAAAGTTATAGCTTTTATTAGAAGCCTTTTTGCTAACGCATGTATATTACAAAATTGCTTCTGTTTAATACCGAAATGCATACATGTGGATTCCAATTTTGGCTGGAATGTCCCTTTAAATGCCCACCAAGCTGTAAACAGCAGAAATTAACCGTTTGGCAGCCGAGGTGCATTCTGGGCACAGTAACCCATCTTTGGAGGTGTGGTTATTCAGCTGCATTATTTCACACTTGCCTATAATGACATCTTTTAAACATTCATCAACCGGAAGAATGTTCTTCTCCACCAGTTCCATTGGGCCCGGCCTCTGCGCAATTTTCTCATTCAAATCGTCTGCCAGCCTTGCCCGTTTTAGTTTCATCTGAGTTGCTTGCAGCGAGGGCTCAGCTAAGGTCTCTGTAAAATAAAGCGAGTTCATTATTACCAGGACGTTTACCCCCATGTATCAGAAACAAAAGTATTAAATTGTTTTTCAGTTTTCATAAGCAATACCCATTAGAGATGCGCATCTGTCAGTTTCGTTCATTGTCGAATGCGGAAGTAGAATTCTGTTTGCGGTATTCGGCACTATCCTCTTGTACAAGTGAAACACACTAAGATCGAAAAAAGTCGAATACCAAAAACAGACTCCTACTTCTGCATTTGATAGTGAACGAAACTGCCAAATGCACATCTCTAATTTCCATATTGTATAAAAACATCATGCACAATATCTGCTATTAAATGTGCAATGGTCACTCTTCAAGATACAAAAATAAACCACAATTAAAAGCCCCTTATAGAAATAGCGTACAATGTGCAAAGAACCAGGAGTGCATACTGCAGTTATCCTGAGATTGTCTGTGTATAGGGCAATGCTACAGTGAGTCTCACATGTCACCCCCAGAGGGACAGGAGACCAGGAGTACATACTGCAGTTATACTGAGATTGTCTGTGTATAGGGCAATGCTACAGTGAGTCTCACATGTCACCCCCAGAGGGACAGGAGACCAGGAGTACATACTGCTGTTATACTGAGATTGTGTATAGGGCAATGCTACAGTGAGTCTCACATGTCACCCCCAGAGGGACAGGAGACCAGGAGTACATACTGCAGTTATACTGAGATTGTCTGTGTATGGGGCAATGCTACAGTGAGTCTCACATGTCACCCCCAGAGGGACAGGAGACCAGGAGTGCATACTGTAGTTATCCTGAGATTGTCTGTGTATAGGGTAATGCTACAGTGAGTCTCACATGTCACCCCCAGAGGGACAGGAGACCAGGAGTACATACTGCAGTTATACTGAGATTGTGTATAGGGCAACGCTACAGTGAGTCTCACATGTCATCCCCAGAGGGACAGGAGACCAGGAGTACATACTGCAGTTATCCTGAGATTGTCTGTGTATAGGCCAATGCTACAGTGAGTCTCACATGTCACCCCCCAGAGGGACAGGAGACCAGGAGTACATACTGTAGTTATCCTGAGATTGTCTGTGTATAGGGCAATGCTACAGTGAGTCTCACATGTCAACCCCCAGAGGGACAGGAGACCAGGAGTGCATACTGCAGTTATCCTGAGATTGTCTGTGTATAGGGTAATGCTACAGTGACTCTCACGTCACCCCCAGACAGACAGGAGACCAGGAGTACATACTGCAGTTATCCTGAGATTGTCTGTGTATAGGGTAATGCTACAGTGAGTCTCACATGTCAACCCCCAGAGGGACAGGAGACCAGGAGTGCATACTGCAGTTATCCTGAGATTGTCTGTGTATAGGGTAATGCTACAGTGAGTCTCACATGTCACCCCCAGAGGGACAGGAGACCAGGAGTACATACTGCAGTTATACTGAGATTGTCTGTGTAGAGGGTAATGCCCCAGTGAGTCTCACATGTCAACCCCCAGAGGGACAGGAGACCAGGAGTGAATACTGCAGTTATCCTGAGATTGTCTGTGTATAGGGTAATGCTACAGTGAGTCTCACATGTCACCCCCAGAGGGACAGGAGACCAGGAGTGCATACTGCAGTTATCCTGAGATTGTCTGTGTATAGGGTAATGCTACAGTAGGTCTCACATGTTACCCCAGATGGACAGGATACCAGGAGTACATACTGCAGTTATACTGAGATTGTCTGTGTATAGGGCAATGCTACAGTGAGTCTCACATGTCACCCCCAGAGAGACAGGAGACCAGGAGTACATACTGCTGTTATACTGAGATTGTCTGTGTATAGGGCAATGCTACAGTGAGTCTCACATGTCACACCCAGAGGGACAGAAGACCAGGAGTACATACTGCAGTTATCCGGAGATTGTCTGTGTATAGGGCAATGCTACAGTGAGTCTCACATGTCACCCCCAGAGGGACAGGAGACCAGGAGTACATACTGCAGTTATCCTGAAATTGTCTGTGTATAGGGCAATGCTACAGTGAGTCTCACATGTCAACCGCAGATGGACAGGAGACCATCCTGAGAGTACTGTCTGTGTATAGGGCAATGCTACAGTATATTTCACATGTCACCTCCTCTGAAGGACGGGAGACCAGGAGTGCAAAATGTAGTTATCCTGACATTGTCTGTGTATAGGAAAATGCTACAATAAGTCTCACGTGTCACCTACCCCAAGACAGAAGGGAGAACTGTATTACATTCCTTTAAAAATTATCCTTAGATTATTTAAACATTAAAGAGAAATTAATTTGAAATCATTTAAACAGACATAAGGCTTTAGTTTTAAGTGTAATCATAAAGAAAATAAAAACAATAATTCATACTGAAAAAAAGAAATGTGTTATGTAATGTGGCACAAAAAGAAGAGAAAAATAGGTAAATGTTGAACTGTCATATATATAAATGTGACAGCAAAGTATGTTACACAACTCATCAGACTAGATGATCCGGTTATCATACAGGAAGAAGTTTACTTTGCTAGAAAACAATAAGTGTATCTCATTGGGGAAAAAAAGTTTGCTGCCTAATATAATACCCGAGAGGTATAACCGCCCATAAATATGATTGTATTTTAGATAAATTCTGTGACTCAGTAAAGGTTCATTCCCTCGCTCTTATACAACTTTGTTTTAAAACATTAATGCAAGAGAAAATCTCCCCATTCATTGTTCATATTTCTTTAAGAGTTGTAACATTATAATAAATAGATGGCAACTTGCGTTAACAGAATTAGCCATGGTTCCATTCCGTTGCATACATATTGCCTGGGAACAATCGTGTGATTACTGCATCTACATATTACATGGATGGTACATTAAAATGATGGTCTAGAATAGAAATAAAACGTTTTATTTTGTTTCACTTTTTAAAAAAACGTGTTTAACTTCTGCAAAGGAGGATCAACCCCATTGTGCTCCAGATTATGATATGGCCAGCGATTAGAGCATACTTATGTATGCCTGCTTCTCATTGGCTAACCAGCTGTATCTTAACTTGCTGTGACAGTGAAATACAACTTTGACTATGATTTAAACATTTAACAATAAACAAAAGTAATTTGTTTACAAATAAAATGCTGTCATAAAATAAAGCATTTTGTTACACCAGACTGTCGCTACTCCACAATTGTTATTGTTTAAAAAGGTAGATAATTCCTTTATTACGCATTCCCCAGTTTTGCATAACTAACACTGTTATATTAATATACATTTTACCTCTGTGATTACCTTGTATCTAAGCCTCTGCAGACTGCCCTCTTATTTAAGTTCTTTTGACAGAATTGCATTTTAGACAATCAGTACAGACTCATAAATAATTCCTCTGGAATGAGCACAATGTTATCTATATGGCAAACATGAACTAGTGCTTGTCTAACTGTGAACAACTGTCAAAATACACTGAGATAAGAGGGAGCCTTCAAGGGGTTAGAAATTAGCATATGAGCCTACCTAGGTTTAGCTTTCAACAAAGAATACCACAAAAAAAGTAAATTTGATGATAAAAGTAAATTAGAAAGTTATTTAAAATTGCAATCCCTATCTGAATGTCTGTGACTCATCATAACACAAACATATTCCAATCACATGGATGTTGCTGTTGTATTGTTGCTTTGCATTTGATGGAAAAACACCATCTGCACAAACATTTTACAAAACAATATTTAGCAGACAGAATTAGAGGCCTCTGTGATAAAAGCTCATTGCACAAAGGCAGCAAAACCATCCTCCTCCATTACTGCTTTTGGTCAAGTGGGAACCAGATTCATATAAAATCTAGCTGCATTTATTACCCACTGGTACAGACACAATTCTGTTATAAAAACAAATTACAGTTTTTCCTTTTTGCAAAATTAAAGGGACAGTCTACTCCAATATTGTTTAAAAAGAAAGATAATCCCTGTATTACCCATTCCCCAGTTTTGCACAACCAACACAGTTCCAATAAAGGGACTCTGAACCCAAAAATTTTCTTTCATGATTCAGATAAAGCAGCAATTTTAAGCAACTTTCTATTTTACTCCTATAATCATTTTTTCTTCGTTCTCTTGCTATCTACTTTAAAACGAATGCATCTAAGCTTTTTTTTGGTTAAAAACTCTGGACAGCACTTTTTTATTGGTGGATGAATTTATCCACCAATCAGCAAGAACAACCCAGGTTGTGCACCAAAAATGGGCCAGTATCTAAACTTACATTCTTGCATTTCAAATAAAGATACAGAGAGAACAAAGAAAATTTGATAATAGGAATAAATTAGAAAGTTGCTTAAAATGTCATGCTCTATCTGAATCACAGAAGAAAACATTTGGGTTCAGTGTCCCTTTAATACACTTTTTACCTCTGTGATTACCTTGTATCTAAGCCTCTGCAGGCTGCCCCCTTATCTCAGTTATATTAATATACTTTTTACCTCTGTGATTACCTAGTATCTAAGCCTCTGCAGACTGCCCCCTTATCTCAGTTATATTAATATACATTTTACCTCTGTGATTACCTTGTATCTAAGTCTCTGCAGACTGCCTCTTATCTCAGTTATATTAATATACTTTTTACCTCTGTGATTACCTTGTATCTAAGCCTCTGCAGGCTGCCCCTTATCTCAGTTATATTAATATACATTTTACCTCTGTGATTACCTTGTATCTAAGTCTCTGCAGACTGCCCCTTATCTCAGTTATATTAATATACTTTTTACCTCTGTGATTACCTTGTATCTAAGCCTCTGCAGACTGCCCCTTATCTCAGTTATATTAATATACTTTTTACCTCTGTGATTACCTTGTATCTAAGCCTCTGCAGACTGCCCCCTTATCTCAGGGTTATTTACAGACTTGCATTATAGCCAATCAGTGCTAGTTCCTGCACAATGTTATCTATATGGCACACATGAATTAGCAGTGTCTTGCTGTAAAAAGCTAATAACTTAAACTATGTGTTTAACTACTTCTCAGAAGTTAAACACATGATTATACGCAAACAGCAGTAAAATGTTCTAACACAATACAGCATTTTATTTGTCCCGTTGAAAGCTTGAGGGCCAGAGATGGGCATATGCTGGTGCTAAAACATACTTTATGCACAATGCCGGCACAAATATATATTTACTGCCCATTGTATCATTTTGTTATTGCAGGAGAACATTACAGTAGTTGTTATATATTAATATATAGTGACAGTAAAGATCTGCATAGAAATGCTGATGACGTGCACCAAATGTCATGAGATGCATCAGATGCCTGAGCTGATATGTTTTATTGTGAATTGAATAAAGGGATTTAGATTTTACTCAGCCCATTTTATTGTGTTCGGTTATGTCTTTGGATTCAGTGTAACTTGGTATTATAGGAACTAGGAGGATTAATCACAAGTAATTGAGGCTACTGCTGATAGGGAACAAGGCTGTGTTTGCTACGCCTTATACCCAGCTGACAGGTGCAGTGCAGGTACAAATACCGAATTCCAAAATCCAGAATTATTCATCACTTTGTTTTTAGAAATAAAATAAAATTAACATTTTCACCGCCAGTAAGTCACAAGCTTGTCTGCCTGCATCTCTAGTTTGGTTTTTGTGTAATAAAATGCAAATGCTTATCTATTAAACCTCCCAACTGTCATTATTAGAGAGGGACAGTCCCTAACTCTATACTTTGTCCCACTGAGACAGCCATATGTCCCTATTTACAGAATTCCCCTTAGCCCCGCCCATAGATCACCCAGACACGCCTACAAACCAACCAGACATGTCCAACGACAAAAAACACTTAAGACCCAGCCCACTATCCACTGGTGATGACCTGTCCCCTCTTGATATGGCCCACCCACAAAATGTCAACCTCTGGCTCCCTAACACCTAGCAACAAATGATGGGAGGTGTGGTCTACACTGCTGTACAATCTTTCTGATGGTTCTATGTGTACACAAGTATAAAAAGTACTTTTAGGTTGTGTGTATGAGCTGTATGATGACCTGTAAATGACTCCAGATATTGTTGTTCACACTTCCTATTACAGCCCCATACAGTTTGTATAAAAGGTTCAGTACATGGCTGCATCTCACAAATACTAAAGTGGAGGAAGGGTCAGCTTTGTCATATAATTAACTTTCCATCTTATGAACGTTTCTATACTCCAGTGGTCTTATTCAAGGCTTATATACTGTATATAAGGGAATACACTTCTATTTATCATGGATAAGATACTGTGTGGTCATTGGTGGCTACACACAGATGCCTTTTGTCATTGGCTAACCAAATATGCTGAGCTAGCTCCCAGTAGAGCATTACTGCTTTGGAGTTGACTTTAAACTTTTACCTTTGCAGGGGTTAAACACACAGTTAAATGCAACAATGATGCAATAATACGGTGGATATACATTAGAGCATTTTCTTTGTGTACGTTTATGTCACTTAGACGTACTGCAGTATATACAAACATACAACATACACTTACCTTCTAGAATGTGCATCCTCACTAACTCTGCAGTATATACAAACGTACAATATACACTTACCTTCTAGAATGTGCATCCTCACTAACTCTGCAGTATATACAAACGTACAATATACACTTACCTTCTAGAATGTGCATCCTCACTAACTCTGCAGTATATACAAACGTACAATATACACTTACCTTCTAGAATGTGCATCCTCACTAACTCTGCAGTATATACAAACGTACAATATACACTTACCTTCTAGACTGCGCATCCACACTAACTCTGCAGTATATACAAACGTACAATATACACTTACCTTCTAGAATGTGCACTAACTCTGCAGTATATACAAACGTACAATATACACTTACCTTCTAGAATGTGCATCCTCACTAACTCTGCAGTATATACAAACGCACAATATACACTTACCTTCTAGAATGTGCATCCTCACTAACTCTGCAGTATATACAAACGTACAATATACACTTACCTTCTAGAATGTGCATCCTCACTAACTCTGCAGTATATACAAACGTACAATATACACTTACCTTCTAGAATGTGCACTAACTCTGCAGTATATACAAACGTACAATATACACTTACCTTCTAGAATGTGCACTAACTCTGCAGTATATACAAACGTACAATATACACTTACCTTCTAGAATGTGCATCCTCACTAACTCTGCAGTATATACAAACGTACAATATACACTTACCTTCTAGAATGTGCACTAACTCTGCAGTATATACAAACGTACAATATACACTTACCTTCTAGAATGTGCATCCTCACTAACTCTGCAGTATATACAAACGTACAATATACACTTACCTTCTAGAATGTGCACTAACTCTGCAGTATATACAAACGTACAATATACACTTACCTTCTAGAATGTGCATCCTCACTAACTCTGAGCGTTCTGGCCGACTGCGAATCTTGTGCTTCAGGAAGTTTTCAGTCTATGTGTGTGAAAAAAGTACAAACTTAATGTCTGTCCTTCGTTAATCTAAGGGTACAATTATCTGAAAATAACCATATTGTCCTGTATTGCATAAAGACGGATGTATATTCATGTACACATGAACTGTTATCTACTGACCACTGAAGGAGACGACAAGTTATTTTAGGAATACTCTTAAATAAGTTATTTCTCTTTTCCTTTGCAGTTTAACCACTTGTGAATTGTGACAACAGTATTAAGACAATACAAATAGATTCTTTTTATTTAGTGTATATATTCTTACCCTCGCTCGCTCCAGGCTCTTGATCTGCTCGTGGAATGCAGCAGGACTTTTTAAGGCTGAAAATGAGGAGATACAGGATACATTTTAACAGGAAACCATTTCAGGGGTGATTTTCAAGCACAGTAACTATCATGCACTTACCTATGATGAACGTTTTTTGCCATATTTCAAACACAGGCATAGCTCGTTTTATGGGGACTTTCATTCATGAAAGGCTTTGGAAACACCTCATTTTTTTATTAATTACAATAAAAATACCATGTTTTACTATATGTAGCTGTTCCTCCGCCTGTAACGGATACTCTATTTCCTAACTTTACTGACGATTCAGGCTGTAGCCATTCATATCGCACCCCTTTTGCTGGACGCCAAAGGGGGCGCGATACGATTGGCTACAGATTGAATCATATATCAGTACTTTGTGAGCTGTTCCATTGGGATGCAAACCCTATGTTGTGATATACTGCACCATAACTCTTATTTTTTCTCACTTTATACAGATTATTTTTGGAAGATTTGACAGACCTTGGATATATATTTTTAACAGTGATTTTTGTTATGTTTCTGTACATCAACAAATTGTGAAGTCTTTCTTAATATTTATCTTTGTGTTGGTATTGTCTTTAAACAATTTGTTGCACAGTACACAACAGCCTTTAGTTTTAAGCTCACATTATTTTATATGCACACTTTCTGAGGCTCCTACTGAGCATGTGCAAAAGTGCACATTAGCTATGTAAATATGTTTTGTGATTGGCTGGGGGCTGTCATACGATACAGGGGAAGGGAAAATTGGGTAAACTTTGAAATTTTCCAGAACATATTCTACTGTTCATTTAAACTTCAAGGTAAGTGCTATTCAATTATCTTTTTGTTGTGTATTTGTCAATTATTCTGTTCTACTGTATTAAGTGGCCCTCTAAGTTCCTATAAAGTAGCGGGCATCACCATGCTGTAACCTAGGTTTCCCTTAACTAATCTCATCTGCTAAGGACAATAAGCAACATACACAAAAGGGTCACTAAAGTGTGCAACAAAAGGTTGTGTGAATTATTGCCTTGTTAAAGGTACATCAAACAGTTTGGGATTATAAAGCAGGTTGGATATATACTGTAATTATTTATTTCACCCCACTTCCTCAGGAAGTTGTGGGCTTTCTCATATCAGTAAGTTTCTATAAACCTAGAATTTCCCCTTATCTCTTATGCTGCAGACAATTAGAGACAGCTAGAAAAGCGCAAACAAACGCACAATAAAATAGATGAATAAGTTTGATTTTGTGATGCCTTTAACAAACTATAAACTTTATAAAATGCTATTTTTATATACCGGCACAATTCGCCTATTGTAAAAATAATGTAGAAACTCAGAAATTTCATTATTTAACGGCATAAAATGTTTTTTTTTGTCTTTTAACAAATATTTAGGGACATTTGTATAAAGACCTTATTAGTACGTCTCACCTTTGTCTATATGAACAGAAACCTTAAAGGGACATGAAACCCCTTCTTTCATGATTCAGATAGAGCATACAATTTGAAACAACTTTCCAATTTACTCCTACTATCACATTTGCTTCGTTCTCTTTGCAACCTTAGTTAAAGGAGCAATAATGCATAGTCAAATTGATCAGATAATAACAGCAGGTATATACGTGCAGCCACCAATCAGCAGCTAGCTCCCAGTAGTTCTTTGCTGCTCCTGATTCTACTTTGGTATATTTTTCAATAAAGGATATGAAGAGAACTAAGCAGTTAGATAATATATAATATAATAGATAATATAAATAAATTGGAAAGTTGTTTAAAATGGCATGTTGTATCTGAATCCTGAAAGAATAAAATTGGGTTTCCTGACCATTTAATTATATACGTAATTATAAATAAGAAAACTGCTGTAGCATTTAGCTTTTGGAATACAGCAAGTGCCCCAGGTTCAAATCCAATATTTGTTTATTTTTATTTGTTAGGTATTAGAGCTAAAAATAACACATACACACAGACACAAAAACATGCAGACAGATGCACACATACACACACATACACACAAATATGCACAAATACAAAGACACAAACAGACACAAAAACATGCAGACAGATGCATACATACAGACAAATATGCACAAATACAAAGACACAAAAACATGCAGACAGATGCACACATACACACAAATATGCACAAATACACACACATACACACAAATATGCACAAATACAAAGACACAAACAGACACAAAAAAATGCAGACAGATGCACACATACAGACAAATATGCACAAATACAAAGACACAGACACAAAAACATGCAGACAGATGCACACATACACACACATACGCACAAATACAAAGACACAGACACAAAAACATGCAGACAGATGCACACATACACACACATACGCACAAATACAAAGACACAAACAGACACAAAAACATGCAGACAGACGCACACATACACACAAATATGCACAAATACAAAGACACAGACACAAAAACATGCAGACAGATGCACACATACACACACATAAACACAAATATGCACAAATACACACAAACACAGAGACACAAACAGACACAAAAATATGCAGACAGATGCACACATACACACACAAACACAAATATGCACAAATACACACAAACACAAAAACCTGCTGACACACACGTACACACACATGAACATACACACAAAAATACAAACACAGACACATATACACATAAACACAGAGACACAAAAACACAGAGACACACATGTACACAATTGCAGACAGATGCACACATACACACAGAAACGCACATACATGCACATAAACACAGAGACACACATACATGCACATGCACATAAACACAGAGACACACACATACATGCACATAAACACAGAGACACACATACATGCACATAAACACAGAGACACACACATACATGCACATAAACACAGAGACACACATACATGCACATAAACACAGAGACACACACATACATGCACATGCACATAAACACAGAGACACACACATACATGCACATGCACATAAACACAGAGACACAATCCAGGATGCACTTGGCTGAAAACCGAAACCAAAAATGTATTTTTTTCAAAATATTGTCAAATATATATTTTTTTTTTTTTGCATAATTAGACTATTTAATTAATTAATCTGAATTGAAATACTACAAGCAAATAAAATAAAATAACAAAACTTTTATTTAGAGTAACACAGAAATATCTTAAAACAATAATATGATACACAATAATTTTACCAAGAAAAAAACAGGCAAAACAAAGCACGAAACAGAAAAAAACAAAAACAGAAAAAAAACGATAATGCCATTTTCGGCCAAAATATTTCTGCATCCCTACTTAAACAATATTAAATATCAATATACCGGTACTGTATTATTCTGTATTTAGTTCTGTATAAAAATCAGATTTAAAAGCTGTTGTTTTTTATTAATTATGCAAATATAGTCCTAGAAAACTATTATTATATGCAAAACAGTGGAAGTAATGAACTCAAATAGCAGCTCTGGGCTACTATCAAATTTGAAATATGCTACACAATAATTTTACCGAAAATAATAGGCAGAAAAACAAAATAACCGAAAATGCTATTTTCGAACAAAACATTTCTGCGACGTACACATGTAGACAGATGCACACGTACACACAGAAACACACATACATGCACATAAACACAGAGACACAGACACAAAAACACGCCGACACATACGTACACACGTATGAACATACACACACAAATACAGATACAAAAACCTGCTTACACACACACACACAACTACACAGACACACACACAAATGCACACACAAATACACACACACACACACAAATACACACAGAGACACGCACACAAATACACACACAGACACGCACACACACATACACACAAACACTCCGATATGTACGTACACACACACACAAATACCTACAAACACAGAGACACAGACACAAAAACACGCCGACACATACGTACACACGCATGAACATACACACACAAATACAGACACAAAAACCTGCTGACACACACAAATACACAGACACACACACAAATACACACACAGACAGACACACACACACACAAATACACACACAGACACGCACACAAATACACACACAGACACAAAAACACCCAGACACAAAAACACGCCGACACATACGTACACACGTATGAACATACACACACAAATACAGATACAAAAACCTGCTTACACACACACACACAAATACACAGACACACACACAAATGCACACACAAATACACACACACACAGACACACACACACACACAAATACACACACACAAATACACACACAGACACGCACACAAATACACACACAGACACACACACACACATACACACAAACACTCCGATATGTACGTACACACACACACACACAAATACCTACAAACACAGAGACACAGACACAAAAACACGCCGACACATACGTACACATGCATGAACATACACACACAAATACAGATACAAAAACCTGCTTACACACACACACACACAAATACACAGACACACACACAAATGCACACACAAATACACACACACACAGACACACACACACACACAAATACACACACACAAATACACACACATACACACACAGACACACACATACACATACACACAAACACTCCGATATGTACGTACACACACACACACAAATACCTACAAACACAGAGACACAGACACAAAAACACGCCGACACATACGTACACACGCATGAACATACACACACAAATACAGACACAAAAACCTGCTGACACACACACAAATACAAACACACAAATACACACACAGACAGACACACACACACACAAATACACACACAGACACACACACACACAAATACACACACAGACAGACACACACACACACAAATACACACACAGACACACACACAAATACACACACAGACACGCACACAAATACACACACAGACACACACACAGACACACAAACACTCCGATATGTACATACACACACACACAAATACACACACACAAATACACACACACACAAATACACACACAGACACACACACAAATACATACAAACACAGAGACACAAACACGCTGACACATAAAGTAAATGCACAATAAAACTTTATTTATTTTTATCTTTGATAGTTAAAGGGACATTAAATAAAAAAAATGTCTTTCTTTATTCAGATAGAGAATACAATTATAAAAAAGTTCCCAATTTACTTCTATTATCAAATCTGCATTGTTCTCATGTTATTCTTTGTTAAAGGGATACCTAGGTAGGCAGCGTGCACATGCCTGAAGCACTACATGACAGGAAATAGTGCTGCTATCTAGTTCTCTTGTATTGCAGCAAAACTGCAGCCCTATAGTGCTACAGACACGTGCACACTTATGAGCTTACATCCCAGCTTGTCAGCAAAGGATAACAAGAAAACTAATAAAATTTGATAAGAGAAGTAAATTGGGAAGTTGTTTAAAATTGTATGCTCTATCTGAATCATGAAAGAAAAATGTGTGTTTGATGTCCCTTTAAGACTAAAAGGCTTTTGTATGAATCATTAGTCCTGCAATGACAACTGTTTATGGGGATGAAATGCGGGTTGGGTCTGATTCAGTCTTGCATTTCTGTATAAAGTGCATGAAATAAAATATGTTAGCAAGGAGACTGGGCTGCAGATTCCTGCGCAGAGGCCGACCTGATGTAGTACAGTCTGATCAATAAAACACAGTCTATGTAGTACAGTCTGATCAATAAAACACAGTCTATGCAGTACAGTCTGATCAATAAAAAACAGTCTATGTAGTACAGTCTGATCAATAAAACACCGTCTATGTAGTACAGTCTGATCAATAAAACACAGTCTATGCAGTACAGTCTGATCAATAAAAAACAGTTTATGTAGTACAGTCTGATCAATAAAACACAGTCTATGCAGTACAGTCTGATCAATAAAACACAGTCTATGCAGTACAGTCTGATCAATAAAACACAGTCTATGTAGTACAGTCTGATCAATAAAACACAGTCTATGCAGTACAGTCTGATCAATAAAACACAGTCTATGCAGTACAGTCTGATCAATAAAACACAGTCTATGCAGTACAGTCTGATCAATAAAACACCGTCTATGCAGTACAGTCTGATCAATAAAACACCGTCTATGCAGTACAGTCTGATCAATAAAACACCGTCTATGCAGTACAGTCTGATCAATAAAACACCGTCTATGTAGTACAGTCTGATCAATAAAACACAGTCTATGTAGTACAGTCTGATCAATAAAACACTGTCTATGCAGTACAGTCTGATCAATAAAACACTGTCTATGCAGTACAGTCTGATCAATAAAACACAGTCTATGCAGTACAGTCTGATCAATAAAACACAGTCTATGCAGTACAGTCTGATCAATAAAACACAGTCTATGCAGTACAGTCTGATCAATAAAACACAGTCTATGCAGTACAGTCTGATCAATAAAACACAGTCTATGCAGTACAGTCTGATCAATAAAACACAGTCTATGCAGTACAGTCTGATCAATAAAACACAGTCTATGCAGTACAGTCTGATCAATAAAACACAGTCTATGCAGTACAGTCTGATCAATAAAACACAGTCTATGCAGTACAGTCTGATCAATAAAACACAGTCTATGCAGTACAGTCTGATCAATAAAACACAGTCTATGCAGTACAGTCTGATCAATAAAACACAGTCTATGCAGTACAGTCTGATCAATAAAACACAGTCTATGCAGTACAGTCTGATCAATAAAACACCGTCTATGCAGTACAGTCTGATCAATAAAACACCGTCTATGCAGTACAGTCTGAGCAATAAAACACAGTCTATGCAGTACAGTCTGATCAATAAAACACCGTCTATGCAGTACAGTCTGATCAATAAAACACTGTCTATGCAGTACAGTCTGATCAATAAAACACAGTCTATGCAGTACAGTCTGATCAATAAAACACAGTCTATGCAGTACAGTCTGATCAATAAAACACAGTCTATGCAGTACAGTCTGATCAATAAAACACCGTCTATGCAGTACAGTCTGATCAATAAAACACAGTCTATGCAGTACAGTCTGATCAATAAAACACCGTCTATGCAGTACAGTCTGATCAATAAAACACCGTCTATGCAGTACAGTCTGATCAATAAAACACCGTCTATGCAGTACAGTCTGATCAATAAAACACAGTCTATGCAGTACAGTCTGATCAATAAAACACAGTCTATGCAGTACAGTCTGATCAATAAAACACCGTCTATGCAGTACAGTCTGATCAATAAAACACAGTCTATGCAGTAATCTGTTTTGCATTCTCTCAGATATTAAAATGGAAAGCAGGGACGGTGAGCTCAGCATTATCGGAAGTCATATTTTCCATACTGAATGTGTATAATGCTTTCCGCTAACTTAATACGTTTGAAAGGTCACAATTAGAAATTCACAGGAGCAGGCTAGTCATACAGAGTAATCCTGAACGTCTAGACGCAGAACAAACGGTCTGAAACTGATTCACAAGAATAACGGTAATAAAGCCCTAATGGAACACCCTGTAATTCTATTTCCATATAATCCATTAACATTAACTTTAGATTTAAAGCCAATAAAATACATAAAAAGTGTAAATTATTTATCACAAATACATTCTGTTCCAATCAATTACTCAGGGTAGTTTAAAAAATATCTATAGGGTGTGCAAGTCAATTTTTAATACGTATTTATTTACAGGGCAGATTAGCTGAACGAAATTTGGTTCATATAAATGATTTTATATTTAACACTCAAGAATATAAAGAAACACTCACAAATGTCACATTAAAATACTGCATTTAAAGGGATAGGAAACACAAAATTAAACTTGCATGATTCAGATAGAGCATGTTATTTTAAGACACTTACATTCACTTCTATTTTCAAATGTGCTTTGTTCTCTTGGTATCTCTTTTTGAAAAAGAACACGCACATATCCTCCACTAGTGGGAGCTAGTTGCTGATTGGTGCCTGCACACATTTGTCTCTTGTGATTGGCTAAATAGATGTTTTCAGCTTGCTGCCATTAGTGCAATGAAAACTAAATTTATGCTTACCTGATAAATTGATTTCTTCTATGGTAAGACGAGTCCACGGATTCATCCTTTACTTGTGGGATATTATCCTTTCCTACAGGAAGTGGCAAAGAGCACCACAGCAGAGCTGTCTATATAGCTCCTCCCTTAGCTCCACCCCCCAGTCATTCGACTGAAGGTACAGGAAGAAAAAGGAGAAACTACAAGGTGCAGAGGTGACTGAGGTGACTATAATCTGTCTTAAAATGACAGGGCGGGCCGTGGACTCGTCTTACCATAGAAGAAATCAATTTATCAGGTAAGCATAAATTTAGTTTTCTTCTATATACGTAAGACGAGTCCACGGATTCATCCTTTACTTGTGGGATACAATACCAAAGCTACAGGACACGGATGAACGGGAGGGACAAGACAGATGGCTAAACAGAAGGAACCACTGCTTGAAGAACTTTTCTCCCAAAAATAGCCTCTGAAGAAACAAAGGTATCAAATTTGTAAAATTTGTAAAAGGTATGAAGCGAAGACCAAGTCGCAGCCTTACAAATCTGTTCAACAGAAGCATAATTTTTAAAAGCCCATGTGGAAGCCACCGCTCTAGTAGAGTGAGCTGTAATTCTTTCAGGAGGCTGCTGTCCAGCAGTCTCGTATGCCAAACGGATGATGCTTTTCAGCCAAAAGGCAAGAGAGGTAGCCGTAGCTCTTTGACCTCTACGTTTACCAGAATAGACAACAAACAAAGAAGATGTTTGATGGAAATCTTTGGTCGCTTGCAAGTAAAACTTTAAAGCACGAACCACGTCCAAGTTGTGCAACAGACGCTCCTTCTTAGAGGAAGGATTAGGACACAGAGAAGGAACAACAATTTCCTGATTAATATTCTTATTAGTAACAACCTTAGGAAGGAATCCAGGTTTGGTATGCAAAACCACCTTATCAGCATGGAAAACAAGATAAGGCGAGTCGCATTGCAATGCAGATAATTCAGAAACTCTTCGAGACGAAGAGATAGCAACTAAAAACAGAACTTTTCAAGATAGAAGCTTAATATCTATGGAATGCATAGGTTCAAACGGAACCCCTTGAAGAACCTTAAGAACTAAATTCAAGATCCATGGCGGAGCAACAAGTTTAAACACAGGCTTGATTCTAACTAAAGCCTGACAGAACGACTGAACGTCTGTAACGTCTGCCAGACGTTTGTGCAGTAGGATTGATAAAGCAGATATCTGTCCCTTTAAGGAACTAGCTGATAACCCCTTCTCCAATCCTTCTTGGAGAAAGGACAAAATCCTTGGAATCCTGAACTTACTCCATGAGTAGCCTTTGGATTAGCACCAATAAAGATATTTACACCATATCTTATGATAAATTTTCCTGGTGACAGGCTTTCGAGCCTGAATCAAGGTATCTATGACCGACTCAGAGAACCCCCGCTTGGATAAGATCAAGCATTCAATTTCCAAGCAGTCAGTCGCAGAGAAACAAGATTTGGAAGCTGGAACGGATCTTGAATCAGAAGGTCCTGTCTCAGTGGCGTGGCCACGCAGGTGCTATCAAAATCACAGAAGCTCTCTCCTGTTAGATTCTGGCAATCAAACGAGGAAGGAGAGGAAATGGTGGAAACACATAAGCCAGGTTGAACGACCAGGGTACTGCTAGAGCATCTATCAGTACTGCCTGAGGATCCCTTGACCTGGACCCGTATCAAGGAAGTTTGGCATTCTGATGAGACGCCATCAGATCCAATTATGGTGTGCCCCATTGCCGAATCAATTGTGCAAGCACCTCCGGATGGAGTTCCCACTCCCCCGGATGAAAAGTCTGACGACTTAGAAAATCCGCTTCCCAGTTCTCCACTCCAGGGATATAGATTGCTGATAGATGGCAAGAGTGAGTCTCAGCCCATTGAATTATTTTGGTAACCTCTATCATCGCTAGAGAACTCTTTGTTCCCCCTGATGATTGATATATGCTAGAGTCGTGATATTGTCCGACTGGAAACTTATGAATCTGGCCGACGCCAGCTGAGGCCACGCCTGAAGCGTGTTGAATATCTCTCTCAGTTCTAGAATATTTATCGGGAGGAGAGCTTCCTCCTGCGTCCACAATCCTTGGTGCTTTCAGGGAATTCCAGACTGCACCCCAGCCCAAAAGGCTGGTGTCCGTCGTCACTATGACCCACGCTGGCCTGCGGAAACACATTCCCTTGGACAGATGATCCTGTGACAACCACCAAAGAAGAGAGTCTCTCATCTCTTGATCCAGATTTATCTGAGGAGATAAATCTGCATAATCCCCATTCCACTGTTTGAGCATGCAAAGTTACAGTGGTCTGAGATGCAAGCGAGCAAACGGAACTATGTCCATTGCCGCTACCATTAAACGGATTACCTCCATACACTGAGCCACTGACGGCTGAGGAATGGAATGAAGAGCTCGGCAGATGGATAAAATCTTTGATTTCCTGACCTCCGTCAGAAAAATTTTCATGTCCACCGAATCTATCAGAGTTCCCAGGAATGGAACTCTTGTGAGAGGGATAAGTGAACTCTTTTTTACATTCACCTTCCACCCGTGAGATCTTAGAAAAGCCAACACGATGTCTGTGTGAGACTTGGCTAGTTGGTAAGTTGACGTCTGGATTAAGATATCGTCCAGATAAGGCGCCACTGCTATGCCCCGCGGCCTTAGAACCGCCAGAAGGGACCCTAGCACCTTTGTGAAAATTCTGTGAGCTGTGGCCAACCCGAAGGGAAGAGCCACAAACTGGTAATGCTTGTCCAGAAAGGTGAACCTGAGGAACTGGTGATGATCTTTGTGGATAGGAATGTGTAGATACGCATCCTTTAAGTCCACGGTGGTCATATATTGACCCTCCTGGATCAATGGCAAAATAGTCCGAATGGTCTCCATCTTGAAGGATGGGACTCTGAGGAATTTGTTTAGGATCTTGAGATCCAAAATTGGTCTGAAAGTTCCCTCTTTTTTGGGAACCACAAACAGATTGGAGTAGAATCCTTGCCCCTGTTCTGTTTCCGGAACTGGGCAGATCACTCCCATGGAATACAGGTCTTCTACATAGCGTAAGAACGCCTCTCTTTTTGTCTGGTTTACAGACAATTGAGAAAGATGGAATCTCCCCTTTGGGGGAGAATCTTTGAAATCTAGAAGATACCCCTGGGTTACTATTTCTAAAGCCCAGGAGTCCTGAACGTCTCTTGCCCAAGCCTGAGCGAAGAGAGAAGGTCTGCCCCCTACTAGATCCGGTCCCGGATTGGGGGCTACCCCTTCATGCTGTCTTGGTGGCAGCAGCGGGCTTCTTGGCCTGTTCAAACTTGTTCCAAGTCTGGTTAGGTCTCCAGACTGACTTGGATTGAGCAAAAGGAACGAAAATTATTTTGTTTGGTCCTCATCTTATTCATCTTATCCTGAGGAAGGGCATGGCCTTTCCCTCCAGTGATGTCTGAAATGATCTCTTTCAGTTCAGGCCCGAATAGGGTCTTACCCTTGAAAGGGATGGATAAAAGCTTAGCTTTTAATGACACATCAGCAGACCAGGACTTAAGCCATAACGCTCTGCGCGCTAAAATGGCAAAACCTGAATTATTCGCTGCTAATTTAGCTCAATTGAAAAGCAGCATCTGTAATAAAAGAATTAGCTAGCTTGAGAGCCCTAATTCTATCCAGGATATCCTCTAATGGAGTCTCAACCTGAAGATCCTCTTCCAGGGCCTCGAACCAAAAGGACACTGCAGTAGTTACAGGAATAATGCAGGAACAATGCACGCTATAGGTTGGAGAAGAAAACCTTGATGAACAAATATTTTCTTCAGGAGATCCTCTAATTTTTTATCCATAGGATCTCTGAAAGCACAACTGTCCTCAATAGGTATAGTTGTGCGCTTAGCCAGGGTAGAAATAGCTCCCTCCACCTTAGGGACCGTCTGCTACGAGTCCCGCACGGTGTCTGATATGGGAAACATTTTCTTAAAAGTAGGAGGGGGAGCGAACGGAATACCCGGTCTATCCCACTCCTTAGTAACAATTTCCGAAATCCTCTTAGGGACCGGAAAAACATCAGTGTAGGCAGGAACCTCTAGGAATTTGTCAATTTTACACAATTTCTCTGGAACTACAATAGGGTCACAATCATCCAGAGTCGCTAAAACCTCCCTGAGCAATAAGCGGAGGTGTTCTAGTTTAAATTTAAAAGCCGTCATATCTGAATCTGTCTGAGGGAACATATTTTCAGAAATCTGTCCCCCCGCCAGCAAATCCCTCACTTCAGAACATTGTGAGGGTACATCAGATATAGCTAATAAAGCGTCAGAGGGCTAAGCGTTTGTTCTCACACCAGACCTACTGCGCTTCCCCTGCAACCCCGGCAGCTTAGATAAAACCTCAGTGAGGGTAGTATTCATAACTGCGGCCATATCTTGCAGGGTGAAAGAATTAGACGCACTAGAAGTACTTGGCGTCGTTTGTGCGGGCGTTAACGGTTGTGACACTTGGGGAGAATTAGATGGAATAACCAGATTCTCTTCTGACTGAGAATCATCCTGCAACATACTTTTAGTAGCTAAAATATGTTCTTTACAATTTATTGACCTTTCAGTGCATGAGGGACACATTCTAAGTGGAGGTTGCACAATGGCTTCTAAACATATTGAACATTGACTTTCCTCAATGTCAGACATGTTGAACAGGCTAGTAATGACTACAAACAAGCATGAAAACACTTTATTTAGTAAAAAAAATAACAATCTTAAAAAACGGTACTGCGCCTTTAAGAGTAAAAAAGCATACACGTTCTGCAAAACAGTCTAAACATGCACCAAATTTTTCAGAATTTTGTATGTAGACCCACTATAGGTAGTTAAGATTGCACCACAATTTTTTTTAACAATTAACCCCTTAATGTCCAAACCGGATCAAAAATAGGCCCAGATCCGGAAAAAGACCCCTCAGCACCTTGCCAAAGCCCTGCTGTGGCCCTACCTGCCATCAGGGATCGAAAGTGTGAGGTAAAAGCTTTGATTTGGACCAAAACATACACCAGGGCCCTCAGGAGTTAGAGCTTGCTGCACGAAAATAGGCCCCGCCCATCTCACTCGATGTTCCTGAGCCTCAAAGAACCACACCAGAGCGGTTATAACTAGCCATGTGGGTTCCAACACCCAAAAGTTAAGCCATGTGTGCCCTAATAAAGTTGCCCAAAATGTTTATTGCCCACAAAAACGTTAAAGCACTCCCATCCAAAAAAACGTTTGCTCACAAACATTTTACCATCAGTGTCAACCATCTATGTAATTGGCCCCATATGCAAGCTAAGTAATGCCCCTCTTTTAGCTCTAGGATTACTGCTTACCCTTACCCTCCTGGGTATAATGTCAGTCTTTCTGAAATACACAGTCTCTCCAGAAAAAATATGACTGAACATACCTCATTGCTGCATAGCATGAAACCGTTCCTCACACTGAAGTTTCCTGTACTCCTCAGCTTCTGTGGGAACAGCAAATGGACCTTAAGTGTCAGTAAACCTTAAAAATAATGTTATATAATTCTGCACATAGTGCAGAATTATATAACATTATATTAGCCTTATCTGTATAAAACCTAATATTCCCTTTTAATTTTAAAAAAACCCAGATGTTTTACAGACCCGCTCTCTGCTTTCTGCTGAGAAGGTCTGTTTTATTCACACAGCGCATCGGGCCAGCTGTATAGTCACAGCCCGGCCCGACCGCGCCATAACACAAAGTGCAGCTCGCTCCTGCTGTCAGACAGAGCAGGAGCGAGCTGCACTTTGTGTTATGGCGCGGTCGGGCCAGGCTGTAACTATACAGCTGGCCCGATGCGCTGTGTGAATAAAACAGACCTTCTCAGCAGAGAGCAGAGAGCAGGTCTGTAAAACAGCCGGGTTTTTTTAAAATTAAAAGGGAATATTAGGTTTTATACAGATAAGGCTAATATAATGTTATATAATTCTGCACTATGTGCAGAATTATATAAAATTATTTTTGAGGTTTACTGCCCCTTTAGTTACAAATGCTAAGATCATCATCCTCCAGGCAGCAGTCTTCATCCATCTGCTGCCTGAGAGTAAATAGTACAAACCGGTACCATTTAAAAATAACAAACTCTTGATTGAAGAAATAAAAAACTAATATTTTATCACCTCTTTCACTTTACCCTTCCTAGTACTTAGAGTAGGCAAAGAGAATGACTGGGGGGTGGAGCTAAGGGAGGAGCTATATAGACAGCTCTGCTGTGGTGCTCTTTGCCACTTCCTGTAGGAAAGGATAATATCCCACAAGTAAAGGATGAATCCGTGGAATCGTCTTACCTATATAGAAGAAAAGGTGTTTGAAATTGTATGTTCTATCCAAATCATGAAAGTAAATTGTTTTTTTTGTCTCTTAAAAACATAATGCCATTTTTATTGACCAAATAAATATGAAGCAAAATCTATTTAATTGTAATTAAATATACCAGTATCAGTTGTGCACTTCCTACTAATGCTCAGTGATGTATAGACACTTCCTAAAAATGCTCAGTGATGTATAGACACTTCCTACTAATGCTCAGTGATGTATAGGCACTTCCTACTAATGTTCAGTGATGTATAGACACTTCCTACTAATGCTCAGTGATGTATAGACACTTCCTACTAATACTCAGTGATGTATAGGCACTTCCTACTAATGCTCAGTGATGTATAAGCACTTCCTACTAATGCTCAGTGATGTATAGACACTTCCTACTAATGTTCGGTGATGTAAAGGCACTTCCTACTAATGCTCAGTGATGTATAAGCACTTCCTACTAATGCTCAGTGATGTATAAGAACTTCCTACTAATATTCAGTGATATATAGACACTTCCTACTAATGTTCAGTGATGTATAGACACTTCCTACTAATGTTCAGTGATGTATAGGCACTTCCTACTAATTCTCAGTGATGTATAAGCACTTCATACTAATGCTCAGTGATGTATAGGCACTTCCTACTAATGCTCCGTGATGTATAGACACTTCCTACTAATGTTCAGTGATGTATAGGCACTTCCTACTAATGCTCAGTGATGTATAAGCACTTCCTACTAATGCTCAGTGATGTATAAGCACTTCCTACTGATGTTCAGTGATGTATAGGCACTTCCTACTAATGCTCAGTGATGTATAGGCACTTCCTACTAATGCTTAGTGATGTATAAGCACTTCCTACTGATGCTCAGTGATGTATATGCACTTCCTACTAATGTTCAGTGATGTATAGGCACTTCCTACGAATTCTCAGTGATGTATAAGCACTTCATACTAATGCTCAGTGATGTATAGGCACTTCCTACTAATGCTCCGTGATGTATAGACACTTCCTACTAATGCTCAGTGATGTATAGGCACTTCCTACTAATGCTCAGTGATGTATAAGCACTTCCTACTAATGCTCAGTGATGTATAAGCACTTCCTACTGATGTTCAGTGATGTATAGGCACTTCCTACTAATGCTCAGTGATGTATAGGCACTTCCTACTAATACTTAGTGATGTATAAGCACTTCCTACTGATGTTCAGTGATGTATAGGCACTTCCTACTAATATTCAGTGATATATAGACACTTCCTACTAATGTTCAGTGATGTATAGACACTTCCTACTAATGTTCAGTGATGTATAGGCACTTCCTACTAATTCTCAGTGATGTATAAGCACTTCATACTAATGCTCAGTGATGTATAGGCACTTCCTACTAATGCTCCGTGATGTATAGACACTTCCTACTAATGTTCAGTGATGTATAGGCACTTCCTACTAATGCTCAGTGATGTATAAGCACTTCCTACTAATGCTCAGTGATGTATAAGCACTTCCTACTGATGTTCAGTGATGTATAGGCACTTCCTACTAATGCTCAGTGATGTATAGGCACTTCCTACTAATGCTTAGTGATGTATAAGCACTTCCTACTGATGCTCAGTGATGTATATGCACTTCCTACTAATGTTCAGTGATGTATAGGCACTTCCTACGAATTCTCAGTGATGTATAAGCACTTCATACTAATGCTCAGTGATGTATAGGCACTTCCTACTAATGCTCCGTGATGTATAGACACTTCCTACTAATGTTCAGTGATGTATAGGCACTTCCTACTAATGCTCAGTGATGTATAAGCACTTCCTACTAATGCTCAGTGATGTATAAGGACTTCCTACTGATGTTCAGTGATGTATAGGCACTTCCTACTAATGCTCAGTGATGTATAGGCACTTCCTACTAATACTTAGTGATGTATAAGCACTTCCTACTGATGCTCAGTGATGTATATGCACTTCCTACTAATGCTTAGTGATGTATAGACACTTCCTACTAATGCTCAGTGATGTATAGACACTTCCTACTAATGCTCAGTGATGTATAGACACTTCCTACTAATGCTCAGTGATGTATAGACACTTCCTACTAATGCTCAGTGATGTATATGCACTTCCTACTAATGTTCAGTGATGTATATGCACTTCCTACTAATGCTCAGTGATGTATAGACACTTCCTACTAATGCTCAGTGATGTATAGACACTTCCTGCTAATGCTCAGTGATGTATAGACACTTCCTACTAATACTCAGTGATGTATAGGCACTTCCTACTAATGCTCAGTGATGTATAAGCACTTCCTACTAATGCTCAGTGATGTATAGGCACTTCCTACTGATGCTCAGTGATGTATAGGCACTTCCTACTACTGCTCAGTGATGTATAAGCACTTCCTACTAATGTTCAGTGATGTATAGGCAGTTCCTACTAATGCTCAGTGATGTATAGGCACTTCCTACTAATGCTCAGTGATGTATAGACACTTCCTACTAATGCTCAGTGATGTATAGACACTTCCTACTAATGCTCAGTGATGTATAGGCACTTCCTACTAATGCTTAGTGATGTATAGACACTTCCTACTAATGCTCAGTGATGTATAGACACTTCCTACTAATACTCAGTGATGTATAGACACTTCCTACTGATGCTTAGTGATGTATAAGCACTTCCTACGGATGCTCAGTGATGTATAGGCATTTCCTACTGATGTATAGGCGCTTCCTACCAATGCTCAGTGATGTATAAGCATTTCCTACTGATGTATAGGCACTTCCTACTAATGCTCAGTGATGTATAGGCACTTATTACTGATGTATAGGCACTTCCTACTAATGCTCAGCGCCTATCAGCCAATGAGCATTAGCAGTCAGCGCCCATCAGCCAATGAGCATTAGCAGTCTGTGCCTATCAGCCAACGAGCATTAGCAGTCAGCGCCTATCAGCCAACGAGCCTTAGCAGTCAGCGCCTATCAGCCAATGAGCATCAGCGGGTGCACAACTTATACAGCTGTATTTGTTTAAATTTAAATTTAAAGAGCTTTTACTTCACATTTTCATGCAGAAGATATTCAGCATGTTTAGAAGTTTTTCTTTGATAAGGATGACACTGAGTAATGTGTCTCTTAAATTAAAACAAATGCAATGCACTTAATTACAACTAATACAATTGCACATTAAAGTCTCTTACGTGGCATGATGCCCTGGTCGACCAGTTGTTCTCGCGTTCTTCTTTGCTGGAGACGAAGTTGAAGTACTACAAGAAAGAGGAAGATGAAATAAAAATGAGAACAATGAACGTAACAGTAAAATAAGCTTTCACTATCAAAATGACATTTTATACATAGTTAAAGGGGGAGTCCAAAATAAACTGTCATGATTCAGATAGGGCATGTCATTTTTTTAAACAACTTTCCAATTTACTTTTATCATCAAATTTACTTTGTTTTTTTTGTATTCTTAGTTGAAAGCTAAACCTAGGAGGTTCATATGCTAATTTCATAGACCTTGAAGGCTGCCTCTAAGTTGAATGCATTTTGACCACTAGAGGGCGTTAGTTCATGTGTTTCATATAGATAACACTATGCTCACACACATGAAGGTACCTAGGAGTCGGCACTGATTGGCTAAAATGCAAGCCTGCCAAAAGAACTGAAATAAAGGGGCAGTCTGCAGATGCTTAGATACAAGGTAATCACAGGGGTAAAATGCATATTATTATAACTGTGTTGGTTATGCAAAACTAGGGAATGGGTAATAAAGGGATTATCTATCCTTTAAAACAATAAAAAATTCTGGTGTAGACTGTCCCTTTAACCCTGTGATTTGTGTGATCCTTACCACAAAGGGTTTGATTTTTTTAATGTGTGAAAAATAACACTGAATATAACACTAAATAATACAAAGTAAAATATAATTTCAATAAATATGAGGTTTACTTCTTTCCTAAATGAAACAGGTTAATTGAAATACAGATTTTGTTTTGAATTCACTGTCCCTTTAATACTGTTCCTTTAATCAGACAGTAAAAGGGATATGAAAGCCAAAAGTTTTCTTTTGTGATTCAGACAGAGCAAACAATTTAAAAAAAAAAAAGTTACCAATTTACTTCTATTTTCAAATGTGCTTTGTTCGCATGAAATTCTGTGTTGAAGAGATACCTAGGTAGGCATCCGGTGCACTAAATGGCAGGAAATAGTGTTGTCATCTAGTTCTCTTGCAAATGAAGAACATTCTTGAACATAGTGCTCCAGAAATGGGCCGGCTCCTAAGTTTATGTCTCTGCTTTTCAACAAAAGATACCAAGAGTACGAAAACAATGATGAAAAAGGTAAATTAGAAAGTTGTTTAAAATTGATGCTCTATCTAAATCATGGAAGAAAAAGTTTGGGTTTCATATCCTTTTAAGATAAAATGAAATTGTCATGCAATTAAACAAAACAAAACAACTTTCTAATTTCTTTGTTATCAAACTTGCTTTGTTTTCTTGGAATTGTTTGTTGAAGAGTAAACCTAAGTAGGCTCATAGGAGCTCAGTACTGTATGGACGTAGCATTATATTGGCATTTTACTGCGGCAGCATTTGCAACAATAGTTGTAGCAATGTTGCTATAGAAACACAAACAGTTCCCTATTTAGCGTCAATTTATTTTCCGAAAGTACCTAAATTTAATTTATTTTCCAATAAAAATGAGCGAGTGAAGATTAAAGGGATACTTAATATCTTTCATGATTCCGATAAAGCAGCAATTTTAAGAAACTTTCTAATTTACTCCTATTATTAATTTTTCTTCATTATTTTGGTATCTTTATTTGAAAAAGCAGTAATGTAAAGCTTAGGAGTCTGCCCATTTTTGGTTCAGATCCCTGGATAGGGCTTGCTGATTGGTGGCTACATTTAGCCACCAATCAGCAAGCGCTACTCAGGTGCTGAACCAAAGATGTGCCAGCTCCTAAACTTTACATTCTTTTTTTTCAAATAAAGATATCAAGAGAATGTAGAAAAAATTATAATATGAGTAAATTAGAAAGTTTCTTAAAATTGCTGCTCTATCTGAATCATGAAAGAAAAAAATTGGGTTCAGTTTCCCTTTAAAGGGACAGTCAAGTCCAAAAAAACCTTTCATTTTTCAAATAGGGCATGTAATTTTAAACAACTTTCCAATTTACTTTTATCAACAATTTTGCTTTGTTCTCTTGGTATTCTTAGTTGAGAGCAAACCTAGGAAGGTGCATATGATAATTAATAAGCCCTTGAAGGCCGCCTCTATTTTATTTACTTTTCACAGCAGGGGAGAGCAAGCTCATGTAGGCCATATAGATAGCATTGTGATCACGCCCGTGGCTAGTGGCAGACACTGCACTAATTGGCTAAAATGCAAGTCAATAGATAATAACTAAAAGTCATGTGATTAGGGGCGGTCAGAAGATGCTTAGATACAAGTTAGTCACAGAAGTAAAAAGTACATTAATATAACAGTGTTGGTTTTGCAAAACTGGGGAATGGGTAATAAAGGGATTATCTATCTTTTTAAACAACAAAAATTCTGGTGTTGACTGTCCCTTTAAGTATCCCTTTCATTTTCACTCGTACAATATCAGATATTTATTAGAAAACACCAGGATCCATGAGCACTGACCAAATATATAGTTTCAGATATTGCAGAGTGAAAAAAGCAAGAAAGTCTAACAAAAACAAAGACTCTATGATGTATATATTTATCTTGTAACTGTAAACCAGGGATGGCGAAATACTGAGACACAAAATAGCTTACGGGTAAATAATTTAGCATTTATAATCTCTACAAACTTTATGTGCGATAATGATTACAAAAATGTGTTTTTAAACTATCTGAAGACAAAATGATTTCTTGTTTTAATAATGATAATTTGTACAGCTTGTACACACATTTATGATAATTTGTACAGCTTGTACACACATTTATGATAATTTGTACAGCTTGTACACACATTTATGATAATTTGTACAGCTTGTACACACATTTATGTATATACAGTAAACTCTCAGTTAACAAGAACTCGCAAACAACCAGAAAAAAATATTAAAGCTACTGTACATTAACATGAACACTAACTTTGCGCTGCAGCTTCCTTTTTCTATAGCGGTCTCTCAAAGGTGAAAGCAAACCCTTTTATTGCCACCAGACCCTACGTAACTGCTCTTGAAAGTTGTAAGCACAAGGCAGTCTGCGAATTAGACATCACGCTGCCACTGGGTGCCCGGGACTGAACGGAGGCGGCATTAATATTATTAGCTTTTATTTACTGTATTTAAATATTAATAGTAAGTAAATACAGCGTTTATTGTATAGTATGGGTTATAGAACCTAGTTAGGCCTATTTGTAATAGTGACTCTCAAGCAACCAGAAACTACACTTATCCGGAATCTAACAATCCCCATGGGTGCCGGGGGAGTTTACTGTATAGCGATACATTTTAAATATGGCAGCACTGATTTTTATCAATTCCTAAAAATAATAACTGCAGATAACGTAATTACTAAGACAATCACATGAAAGCTAATAATGATATCAAACTCTTTCTGAATGGTGAGATCCCCCTTTCTGGAACTTATTATTTCTGTTATTAATTATTATTATTAGCATTATTATCATTATGCGTAATCCAACAACAGATTTGAAAGAACCATACAGGGGGTTAACTGACTAGCATAGAAGGATTACAGGTCTCCCTAGAGAGCTCAGTCTAACTGGTAGATATAAAGCGAAGGTGATGAGTAGCATTTGCTGAGTGCTGATTGTAGCACAGGGTCTATAGGAGAAGTTTCCAGTTTGGAGAACTGCTCTTGGACAAGCAATAAAATGATGAGTTTGGATGTTAGGCTACTGTAGGTAGATATTAGGAGATATTAAGCTAACAGGGGCAGTCACTTGGTGTGCTTATGCTAACGGGGCAGTCACTTGGTGTGCCTACACTAACAGGGGCAGCCACATGGTGTGCTTATGCTAACAGGGGCAGTCCATTGGTGTGCTTACACTAACAGGGGCAGTCACGTGGTGTGCTTAAGCTAACAGAGGCAGTCACGTGGTGTGCCTACACTAACAGGGGCAGTCACATGGTGTGCTTATGCTAACGGGGCAGTCACATGGTGTGCTTACGCTAACAGGGGCAGTGACGTGGTGTGCCTACACTAACAGGGGCAGTCACATGGTGTGCCTACACTAACAGGGGCAGTCACATGGTGTGCTTATGCTAACAGGGGCAGTCCATTGGTGTGCTTATGCTAACGGGGCAGTCACTTGGTGTGCTTAAGCTAACAGAGGCAGTCACGTGGTGTGCCTACACTAACAGGGGCAGTCACGTGGTGTGCCTACACCAACAGGGGCAGTCACTTGGTGTGCCTACGCTAACAGGGGCAGTCACGTGGTGTGCTTATGCTACCAGGGGCAGTCACGTGGTGCGTCTGCGCTAAAAGGGGCATTCACATGGTGTGCCTACACTAACAGGGGAAGTCACATTGTGTTTTTACTCTAACAGGGGCAGTCACAGAGTGTGCTTATGCTAACAGGAGCAGTCACGCAATGTGTCTACGCTAGCAGGGACAGTCACATGGTGTGCCTACGCTAAAAGGGATAGTCACATGGGTTGCACAGCTGGTCTGTCTCTAGGGACTGACTGCTCACTGGCAGCTAAGGACAACACAGGAACATCCATTACAAACAATACTGCAAATCTGCACTTAATTCTGATTAGTTCTGTAATGAATAAAGCACCTAAAGGGAACACACAGATATTATAATACATTATACATCATTAGAATGTAAATTAAAAGCAGACATATACATGACTGGCATCTAAGCCTAAATTACACACCTGTGCACTGGGATGTGGTGTTACCCTGACTCACTAGCTGATTGTTATATAGCTTATTAGACTTGCATAAAGAGCTAACATACTGATACTATAAGAGTATGTACTGGTGTTACCCTGACTCACTAGCTGATTGTTATATAGCTTATTAGACTTGCATAAAGAGCTAACATACTGATACTATAAGAGTATGTACTGGTGTTACCCTGACTCACTAGCTGATTGTTATATATAGCTTATTAGACTTGCATAAAGAGCTAACATACTGATACTATAAGAGTATGTACTGGTGTTACCCTGACTCACTAGCTGATTGTTATATATAGCTTATTAGACTTGTATAAAGAGCTAACATACTGATACTATAAGAGTATGTACTGGTGTTACCCTGACTCACTAGCTGATTGTTATATATAGCTTATTAGACTTGTATAAAGAGCTAACATACTGATACTATAAGAGTATGTACTGGTGTTACCCTGACTCACTAGCTGATTGTTATATATAGCTTATTAGACTTGCATAACGAGCTAACATACTGATACTATAAGAGTATGTACTGGTGTTACCCTGACTCACTAGCTGATTGTTATATATAGCTTATTAGACTTGTATAAAGAGCTAACATACTGATACTATAAGAGTATGTACTGGTGTTACCCTGACTCACTAGCTGATTGTTATATATAGCTTATTAGACTTGCATAAAGAGCTAACATACTGATACTATAAGAGTATGTACTGGTGTTACCCTGACTCACTAGCTGATTGTTATATATAGCTTATTAGACTTGCATAAAGAGCTAACATACTGATACTATAAGAGTATGTACTGGGGTTACCCTGACTCACTAGCTGATTGTTATATATAGCTTATTACAGTGATTTGCAACCTTTTTTTGCCGTGGCACACTTTTTTACATTAAAAAATCCTGTGGCACACCACCATCCCAAAATTTTACAAAATCACACATTGTAGCCTAATACAGGATATATATATATATATATATATATATATATATACACACACACACACACTGTGCTCATGGTTGTAAATGATGCCTGATGAGCCTGTCACATACCTCCCAATATTTCAAAATTTGAAAGAGGGACATCCCCGCACTGTTGTCAGTCTGTCGTGGCACACCTGAGGATCTCTCACGGCACACTAGTGTGCCACGGCACACTGGTTGAAAAACACTGGCTTATTAGACTTGCATAAAGAGCTAACATACTGATACTATAAGAGTATGTACTGGTGTTACCCTGACTCACTAGCTGATTGTTATATAGCTTATTAGACTTGTATAAAGAGCTAACATACTGATACTATAAGAGTATGTACTGGTGTTACCCTGACTCACTAGCTGATTGTTATATATAGCTTATTAGACTTGTATAAAGAGCTAACATACTGATACTATAAGAGTATGTACTGGTGTTACCCTGACTCACTAGCTGATTGTTATATAGCTTATTAGACTTGTATAAAGAGCTAACATACTGATACTATAAGAGTATGTACTGGTGTTACCCTGACTCACTAGCTGATTGTTATATATAGCTTATTAGACTCGCATAAAGAGCTAACATACTGATACTATAAGAGTATGTACTGGTGTTACCCTGACTCACTAGCTGATTGTTATATATAGCTTATTAGACTCGCATAAAGAGCTAACATACTGATACTATAAGAGTATGTACTGGTGTTACCCTGACTCACTAGCTGATTGTTATATATAGCTTATTAGACTCGCATTAAGAGCTAACATACTGATACTATAAGAGTATGTACTGGTGTTACAGGAGGCATATGACAAACCACAATTAAACAGGAAGAAATAAATGGGTTGAGATCGGTGCCAATAAGGTACCATCTGGATCAGCAATATGTAACCTCGTCACACAATAGGCTGCACTGAAGTGTTCTTTCCTTTTTTACAGAGCAATAAACACATTGTAAAAGTTCCATAAACCGAAATATATAAATCTTTATAACAAACCTCAAACAAGTCATCTGTTAGCAAGTGCCATAATCCTGCATGTACACACTAGTGCACAGAACAGATCCACACCAAGGTGACAGGAAAAGCCAGTTGCTATCTTCCAACTAATATTTCTTTCTTACCGAAGACTGTTCCTTGCTAAAATATTTGGACTTGGGAGCAAACACGTTGCAGTGACATATTCAGGTATTAGGCTGACTTAGAAATTATTTTAGAATGCTTCTTTCAAGCAGTTTTACACACTCTACACCTTCTGAGTTTCCCTATTTTTGTATTTGCTAAATCTAAAAGGATTATAAGGTTTAAGTGTAAATGCAATCTGAAACAGGCACTGCCCAAGAGGAGCCAGGTGATATATTTTTTATGTAAAAGGTGAAAAACTCCAGTAAATTTTCTGTTCCCACTACAATGGTGGTACCCTGGGCACAAGCCAGAATATACACAGCACAGCCGGAGAACCTTTCAATGACAAGTATTCATTTTAGAATTTGTTGTGCATGGAACAGGGCATCACTGAGCATTTTGCAAACAGCTTATGTTGTGCAATGAGAAAGCTGAAGATACTTTCTATTTATGCATATTATTTTTTTATGGGCCTATAGTATATTTGGCGGAATTTACAGAAAACACAACACTGCAGTAAACAAAGAAAAGGGAACATAAAAAAGGGAGATGAAGGTGGGTTTATTGACAAAACTTCTCATTTGGGTGTAATTCCCTGTCCATTTATACGGTTTATTGGTTGCTAGAGCGATCGCTTTGGGTTCTCACTGACGAGTGTCTACGCATCAATCCCAGCTCTGCCTCTAAAGTAAAGGGAATGTGTGTGTAGAAATGCAAGAATGACTTTGTTCTTGTATTCCTTATTCATATGCACAATGGGGCTTAGAAGATAAGTGTATAAATTATCATGAGAAGCATCTGACCATGACATCTTTATAGCATCCTTGGCTAAACCTTTTTGGCATTGCCTTTATTGTAAAAGCCGGACAACGGGGCTGCTGCAAGTGTAAAAATGTTCAGTAAATACACCCTGACTGTAGAGAGCTGAACTGTAAAACAAAAGAGATTCAAAGTAAATGTAATCCACAACTCTTTCAGAATGTTTATATTTAAAGGGACAATCTACTACAGATTTTTTATTGTTTAAAAAGATAGACAATCCCTTTATTTCCCATTCCCCAGTTTTGCATAACCAGCACAGTTATATTAATATACTTTTTACCTCTGTGATTACCTTGCATCTAAGCCTTTACAAACTGCCCCCCTTATCTCAGTTATTTTGACAGACTTGCATTTTAGCCAATCAGTGTTGACTCATAAATAAATCTAGAGGAGTGAGCACAATCTTATCTGTATGGCACACACAAACTAGCAGTGTCTAGCTGTGAAAACTGATAAAATTCACTGAATTAAGAGGCAGCCTTCAAGGTCTTATAAATTAGCATATGAAAATGCATGCTTTATCTGAATCATGACTAGTTTGTCTCTTTAAAGGGGCAGTATACACCAATTTTCATATAACTGCATGTAATAGACACTACTATAAACTACTATAAAGAATAATATGCACAGATACGGATATAAAAATCCAGTATAAAACCGTTTAAAAACTTACTTCCAGTTTAGCTCTGTTTAAAAGGTTACTGAAACACCCACTGCAAGTGGGAAATAACAGACACTCCCCTCCCCCTTCCTTTGCATATGAAAAGACAATTTACACAAACAGAAGCAAGCTGGAGTAGGTATACGTCGGTATTCTCCTAAAACTATGGGGCTTGGTTAGGAGTCTGAAAATCAGAGCAATGTTATTTAAAAATAAGCAAAACTATACATTTATTTAAAAACAACAACTTTATGGGCTATATAAATAGATCATCTACAAAACATTTATGCAAAGAAAAAACAAGTGTATAATGAAGCAAAGAAAATGCTACAGAATCATGTGTTGAACTCCTGCAAAGACCATAGTTAAAGTGAGCTCTGGATCAGTGTTCTGTTGAGATTTGCTTCTCTGTCATTTGCTACCACGATTTGCACATGCGCACAATTACATAATTGCACTCCACATATGTTTCAAAAGAATGTGTGGAATGCGATTTCGTAAACACAAGCATGTGCACATCGTTCAGTAGTAAATTTCAATGGAGATGAAAATTAGTCCTTGGATTCCTCATGAAAGTGGTCACATACATGCGCGCATGTGCAGTAACATTATATGGTAGCAAATTTCGACAGAGAATTTCTTTTAAAACATTAAAGTTAATACATTTTTTAATACAGTGTCCTGCTACTGTGTATTAACAGATAAGAAGTTTTAATATCTGTAAACTAACATTTTTAAAAAAACGTATAAAACTTAAATGTCTTAAAATAAGTTCTCCACAGACATTCACTACTACATAATGTTACTGCGCATGCACGCTTGCACATGACCGCTTTTATGAGGAATAAAAGGACCAATTTTCATCTCCGTCGAAATAATGATGTGCGTATGCTTGTATTTACATAATCTCATTCCACACATTCTTTTGAAACATATGTGGAGTGTGATTATGTTATTCTGCGCATGTGCAAATCGTGGTAGCAAATATCAACGGAGAAGCAAATTTCGAAAGAACACCGGAAATGCACTTATGGTCTGGAGAATGAATCAGGGGTAACATACAGTAGCTATATGTGAGTTCAAATGCAATAAGAAAATACTCTAAAGCAATAGAACATTTTCATATTGAAAGTTTATTTCCCTTTAAACAAATCATAGATCATTTTAGTTTGCAGTATTATCCATAAGCAGATTGTAAGGTCTCTTAAGCAAAATATTAACCATTGGCTGGTCATCAGGTCTTAAGCGGTATATTATTTATTTATATTAATTAACTATCTGTAACTCCAAACTCAAAGCAGGGTCAGAAAAGCTATAGAAATAACACAGCAGGTACAAATGTGAAGCTATTACAGATTCCACAGATTAAAGCGGAGAGGGTTTCTGAAGCCAGATTCTGTGAACCTCGCGTTGCGCCTGCTGTGAGACTGTAATTTGTTTTGTATTGTAATCCTGTGAGGTTCCTTGTGTTAGCAAATCAGATCCTGCGAGATGCTTCTGATGCCTGAAGACTACAGAAATGTTTGTGATGAGACAAAGTCATTCTCAAATTAATTTACAAGTAGTCTAAGGATAAATTAAAATGTCTTTTTCAGTTAAGTTTCTATAAAGTTACAGAATAATTATATTGTTAAACTTTCTAAAAAAATATACAAATCTTGTACTACGTTATACACATCCTCTATTATTGTTTATTCATAATGATACTTTCTATTATAATATCAGAACCTGCTAAAGCTTATTTATAATGTGCTGTATTGTACAGTAAAATGCACCAGGGACATTAAAGTTAATGTAAAGTTTCATCAAGTAGTGCCCGGTTTTAAAAATACTATTAAAAACAGGGGCATTTTCATTGATGAAACTTTACATTGCACCATATTTGTAGAAATACTTACCTCTTCGTCTTGAAAGCACCCCCGGTGGAAGCATTGCCTAAAGCAACGCCGTGATTGGAGGAAGGCCAGAATCGTCATTTCTGACGTAGAAAGAGGCTTGCAATGGGCTTGTGAAGTGCTGGAGCGGCTTTCAAGACGAAGAGGTAAGTATTTCTACAAATATGGTGCAATGTAAAGTTTAATCAATGAAAGTGCCCCTGTTTGTAATAGTATTTTTAAAAACTGGGCACTACTTGATGAAACTTTACATTAACTTTAAAGTGAAGGTCAATTTTCATCAATGAGTGTCCGGTTTTTAAAAATACAGGGGCACTTTCATTGATGAAAATTAACATTGCACTGGATTTGTAGAAATACTTACCTTTTACTCCTGCAAAGCCGGATCAACAATCCCCCTCCTTCTTCTTCCTGCTGTAGACCACAGCAATGACGAATCTGGCTTCCTCCAATCACAGCCAGGCATCACGAGCTGGATGCTCTGGGGTGCAAGCCATAATTGGAGGAAGCCGGTTTTGTCATTTCTGACGTCAGTACAGAGGAACTGAGGCTGAGATCGGCGATCCGGTTTTGCAGAAGTAAAAGGTAAGTATTTCTTCAAATCCAGTGCAATGTAAATTTTCATCAATGAAAGTGCCCCTGTTTTTAAAAACCGGGCACTCATTGACGAAAATTGACCTTCACTTTAAGGTCACAATTTAAATGCACTTAGATGAATTACATATTTAAATAGAAACTTACTAACAATATACATCTATAGGAAAAATGCTACTAGTAAAATATATCACTGTTTTAGTGTTACCATTTGTCTCTGCATGTGCATGTGAAGCATACCTAGATATTCTCAGTGCACTGGCATTTTAAATACTGCAGCTGCTCAGAGAGCCAGTGGGGACTTTATTATCTCAGCAATGATGCAAATTGACCCATAACAGATGGTACAAGAACCTTAGTCTCTAAGCAAGTGCTGTGTTTAAAATGCTGGTGCACGGAACAGACTTAAAGACACACTGAACCCAAATTTTTTCTTCCATGATTCAGATAGAACATGCAAATTTAAGCAACTTTCTAATTTACTCCTATTATCCATTTTTCTTAATTCTCTTGCTATCTTTATTTGAAAAAGAAGGCATCTAAGCTATTTTTTTGGTTCAGACCATGGACAGTACTTGTTTATTGGTGGGTGAATTTATCCACCAATCAGCAAGAACAACCCAGGTTGTTCACCAAAAATGGGCCGGCATCTAAACGTAAATTCTTGCATTTCAAATAAAGATACCAAGAGAATGAAGAAAAAGTGTTAATAGGAGTAAATTAGAAAGTTGCTTAAAATTGCTGCTTTATATGAATCACAAAAGAGAAAATTTGGGTTCAGTGTCCCTTTAAGTACACTCTTGAAACAGCTATAGCTTTAATTAAAAGCATTTTGCTAATATCTGTTTATTGCAAAAATGCTTCAAAATGCACCTATGTGCATTCTAATTGTATCTGTAATGTCCCTTTAAGGGAACAGTAAACACCAACTACAAGACATTTCTGTTGTGTTGCTACCGAATAATATATCAGCCGTCTTTAATGTTAATTTTCTTTTTCTGCAATTAAATTTCAATAGCCAAACCCCACCCCCCATTTGCCTTATTTAGAGGAGCCAATCTTGGCTTTAGTCAGCAGGCAATGAGGCTGGTCACAGTCATAAAATGAGTATAAAGTTATTTGTTTTGCATTTGTTATCAGCTAAAGCAAATTTGATAGATGTGTAGCAGAGTTAGCCTTGAGAAATCAGCAGGTGCATATCATATCATGAAAGCTACATGAAAGGGGGCAAAATAAATAACGAGAATATATTGTGAAGTTGTTTCATTATGTATAACTAAACATTTTATTTAAAAATCTTAACGTGTTTACTGTCCCTTTAATATCTTGTTTATATATTCAGATCCCTTTATATTTTTTTATTATATTTTTAAAAGCTGCAACATTTTAACTCACTACTAGAATGAAGTGTCAACATAATCTAAATATGTATTTGTGACTGGTTTGCACAGTTGTACAGAATAATAATATACATATTTAAAGAGACATTGAATTAAAAATGGATATTTTATAATTCAGAAAGAAGGTCTAATTTTAAGCTACTTTTCAATTTAAATCTATTATCAGTTTGACCCCTCTCTCTGTATCTCTGGGCTTTATATTAATCTTTATATGCCTAAACCCTTTGCAGAAGTTAAGACCATAGTTACAGGGAGTGCAGAATTATTAGGCAAGTTGTATTTGTGAGGATTAATTTTATTATTGAACAACAACCATTTTCTCAATGAACCCAAAAATCTCATTAATATCAAAGCTGAATAGTTTTGGAAGTAGTTTTTAGTTTGTTTTTAGTTATAGCTATTTTAGGGGGATATCTGTGTGTGCAGGTGACTATTACTGTGCATAATTATTAGGCAACTTAACAAAAAACAAATATATACCCATTTCAATTATTTATTTTTACCAGTGAAACCAATATAACATCTCAACATTCACAAATATACATTTCTGACATTCAAAAACAAAACAAAAACAAATCAGTGACCAATATAGCCACCTTTCTTTGCAAGGACACTCAAAAGCCTGCCATCCATGGATTCTGTCAGTGTTTTGATCTGTTCACCATCAACATTGCGTGCAGCAGCAACCACAGCCTCCCAGACACTGTTCAGAGACGTGTACTGTTTTCCCTCCTTGTAAATCTCACATTTGATGATGGACCACAGGTTCTCAATGGGGTTCAGATCAGGTGAACAAGGAGGCCATGTCATTAGATTTTCTTCTTTTATACCCTTTCTTGCCAGCCACGCTGTGGAGTACTTGGACGCGTGTGATGGAGCATTGTCCTGCATGAAAATCATGTTTTTCTTGAAGGATGCAGACTTCTTCCTGTACCACTGCTTGAAGAAGGTGTCTTCCAGAAACTGGCAGTAGGACTGGGAGTTGAGCTTGACTCCATCCTCGGCCCCACAAGCTCATCTTTGATGATACCAGCCCAAACCAGTACTCCACCTCCACCTTGCTGGCGTCTGAGTCGGACTGGAGCTCTCTGCCCTTTACCAATCCAGCCACGGGCCCATCCATCTGGCCCATCAAGACTCACTCTCATTTCATCAGTCCATAAAACCTTAGAAAAATCAGTCTTGAGATATTTCTTGGCCCAGTCTTGACGTTTCAGCTTGTGTGTCTTGTTCAGTGGTGGTCGTCTTTCAGCCTTTCTTACCTTGGCCATGTTTCTGAGTATTGCACACCTTGTGCTTTTGGGCACTCCAGTGATGTTGCAGCTCTGAAATATGGCCAAACTGGTGGCAAGTGGCATCTTGGCAGCTGCACGCTTGACTTTTCTCAGTTCATGGGCAGTTATTTTGCTCCTTGGTTTTTCCACACGCTTCTTGCGACCCTGTTGACTATTTTGAATGAAACGCTTGATTGTTCGATGATCACGCTTCAGAAGCTTTGCAATTTTAAGAGTGCTGCATCCCTCTGCAAGATATCTCACTATTTTTTACTTTTCTGAGCCTGTCAAGTCCTTCTTTTGACCCATTTTGCCAAAGGAAAGGAAGTTGCCTAATAATTATGCACACCTGATATAGGGTGTTGATGTCATTAGACCACACCCCTTCTCATTAGAGAGATGCACATCACCTAATATGCTTAATTGGTAGTAGGCTTTTGAGCCTATACAGCTTGGAGTAAGACAACATGCATAAAGAGGATGATGTGGTCAAAATACTCATTTGCCTAATAATTCTGCACTCCCTGTATAGAGAAGCTACAATGATCACTTGCTTTTTTCCAGCCTACTGTACCTTTATCCGGTACAAATGTTACATACATACGAGTACATCTTAAACACAAGTGTTTTACAATGTTACACTATAGATTATAAATACACATGTATACAAACAGATCACTTACACTATAGATTATAAATACCCATGTATACAAACAGCTCACTTACACTATAGATTATAAATACCCATGTATACAAACAGCTCACTTACACTATAGATTATAAATACACATGTATACAAACAGCTCACTTACACTATAGATTATAAATACCCATGTATACAAACAGCTCACTTACACTATAGATTATAAATACACATGTATTACAAACAGCTCACTTACACTATAGATTATAAATACCCATGTATACAAACAGCTCACTTACACTATAGATTATAAATACCCATGTATACAAACAGCTCACTTACACTATAGATTATAAATACACATGTATACAAACAGCTCACTTACACTATAGATTATAAATACCCATGTATACAAACAGCTCACTTACACTATAGATGATAAATACCCATGTATACAAACAGCTCACTTACACTATAGATTATAAATACCCATGTATACAAACAGCTCACTTACACTATAGATGATAAATACCCATGTATACAAACAGCTCACTTACACTATAGATTATAAATACCCATGTATACAAATAGCTCACTTACACTATAGATTATAAATACACATGTATACAAACAGCTCATTTACACTATAGATTATAAATACACATGTATACAAACAGCTCACTTACACTATAGATTATAAATACACATGTATACAAACAGCTCACTTACACTATAGATTATAAATACCCATGTATACAAACAGCTCACTTACACTATAGATTATAAATACACATGTATACAAACAGCTCACTTACACTATAGATTATAAATACCCATGTATACAAACAGCTCACTTACACTATAGATTATAAATACCCATGTATACAAACAGCTCACTTACACTATAGATTATAAATACACATGTATACAAACAGCTCACTTACACTATAGATTATAAATACCCATGTATACAAACAGCTCACTTACACTATAGATTATAAATACCCATGTATACAAACAGCTCACTTACACTATAGATTATAAATACCCATGTATACAAACAGCTCACTTACACTAGAGATTATAAATACCCATGTATTACAAACAGCTCACTTACACTAGAGATTATAAATACCCATGTATACAAACAGCTCACTTACACTAGAGATTATAAATACCCATGTATACAAACAGCTCACTTACACTATAGATTATAAAAACACATGTATACAAACAGCTCACTTACACTATAGATTATAAATACCCATGTATACAAACAGCTCACTTACACTAGAGATTATAAATACCCATGTATACAAACAGCTCACTTACACTATAGATTATAAATACCCATGTATACAAACAGCTCACTTACACTATAGATTATAAATACCCATGTATACAAACAGCTCACTTACACTATAGATTATAAATACCCATGTATACCAACAGCTCACTTACACTATAGATTATAAATACACATGTATACAAACAGCTCACTTACACTATAGATTATAAATACACATGTATACAAACAGCTCACTTACACTATAGATTATAAATACCCATGTATACAAACAGCTCACACGTCTGATAGGTTTTTGTATTTATTTTTACTCGAGCGCCACAACTGAATTCTTTGTGAAAGTAGTATAGAAATCATAGGCGGAATCTACACACATTAGATGAATCAGGCATCAAATTATATGCAGTAATGGAATGTATTAAGTACTAAGCTTCTTGTTGACATTGCAATACACACTGTATAATAGAAATTAAACCGCTTCATTATACTGCATTAGAAGTTTTTGATACAAAATACTTGTAATATTTTATTAACCCCTTAAGGACGTCGCTGGTCTTTCTATGGGGATTGAATTTTCAATTGCACAGTCTCGATGCCAGCGGCGAGACCACGCTATTTCCAGTGGCCAGCTGAAAAGAGGGAGAGTATAATAGCGCAGTCAGGCTCTTTACAGCAGGACCCACGCTATTATACCCAAGACGGTTGTGGTCTTTAAGGGGTTAAACGTGTTATTACAAGATCTTTTAAACAAAAACTGAGTAACAAAACAGTTATCTGATAATCTTGATGTATTGTTGCAGGACCAACAAAAATGTACAAGTTTACCACAAAATGTTCTCCCCTTTAATTTGTTCCCAATGATCCATTTTCCTGCTGGGCTGTATTGTTTACAAGTAGCTTGTTTAACCTTATATCGGCATTTGATACAACTGATTTAGGGCTATATTACAAGTGGAGTGCAAAATATTATTTTTGCGAGGGCGATATTTGCGCTCCACTTAGTAATACCAAATGTGTGCTGGTATTACAAGTTAGGTGCATTGCGCTCATGAGAATGCGCTTCCATAGGCCTGAAAACGCAATTTCTCATACATTTTCTGCTCTACAGCTGGTATAACAAGTCATTGCAAATACATGAAGAGAAAAACTATTTTACAGTGTACTGTTCCTTTAAGATAAACTATTTTTCAAAGCGAATCTGAGGGCGTTAAAATAGAAAAAAAAAACATTTACAAACATAACAAGAAGCGTGCAAACTGTATGTGACAACCCGCAAAGCTCACAAAGGTTAGACGAGGCAGAAGTTTACATTGTTACCATGGAGACAACTTTGTTGAAGTTTTAAAACAATAAGAAAACTCAACACGATAAAACAAAAATGAGTCAGCTCCAAAATCTCTCTAGATAAAGTGTTTCTGAGAAAAATACACAGATTAGAACGTGCAACAGAAAATTCACTTAGTTCCTATAGCAACAATACCGTACCTACAGTACTGCAGCCAATTATGTAGCTTAATGCAAAAGAAAGTCTTTATCAACCCCAATAAAATAACTAAGGAGACACTAAAGGGCAACATTTACATACTCTATATCATTAGCGCACTACTGACCCTGCTAATAGGTTAAACTCATAGTTAAAGTTCTACTCTTCTGGTTCCAAAGCATGCAATGCCAGTGATTGGCACGGTTGCTGCTGCTGATTGTCTGCTCTGAACCATCAGGTCTCTAAATAAAAGTTTGAGTATGATCTCTCTTTAGTTGGATATATGTGTTAAAGGGACACTGAACCCAATTTGTTTCTTTCATGATTCAGATAGAGCAGCAATGTTAAGCAACTTTCTAATTTATTAATTCTTTTGGTATCTTTACTTGAAAAAGCATGAATTTAAAGGGACATGAAACTTACATTTCTTTCATGATTTAGAAAGAGAATGCAATTTTAAACATCTTTCTAATTTACTTCTATTATCTAATTTGTTTTATTCTCTTGATAATCTTTGCTGAAAAGCATATCTAGATATGCTAAGTAGCTGCTGATTGGTTGCTGCACATAGAAGCCTCATGTGATTGGCTCACCCATGCACATTGCTTTTTCTTCAAATAAGGATATCTAAAAAATGAAGCAAAATAAATAATAGAAGTAAATTGTAATGTTGTTTAAATTTGTATGTTCTATCTGAATCATGAAAGAAAGATTTTGGGTTTAGTGGCCCTTTAAGCTTACGAGCCGGCCCATTTTTGTTTCAGACACCTTGGGTAGCGCTTGCTGATTGGTGGCTTTAATGGTTAGACGTTGACATGGCCAAAGTTGCTTATTTTTTGTTATTTATTTTTTTGACGAACCAAACACAGGAATGAACACAAAATGTTCTCATTCGTTTATTCATTAACAAATATCTTTACCTATCAGAGAAACAAATGAATACATTGATTTTATATTAGTTCATTTTTTGTTTAATCAATAAACAAACAGAGAAAAATGTTCAACTTAATTAATTTCTTGTCTTTCAAATAAATAAAGAAAAAAAATTCTGCTTACACACAGTAAAAAAATCATGTTGTAAGATTTATTTTGCTTGTGTTACTTTATATAAATATCTGCCTGTCTTACAGTGCTGGGGACATATAATAAATACAGGGTTTTAAGACTACTGTACCCAGAATAATGTGTAGATCATCTGAGCATACTGGTTTGTATTTTATATACATATTATATAATGGTGTTAGAAATGATATAAGGATCTAAAGCTTTTCATTTTCACCATTAAATACAGCAGAATTTTATAGTCAACACATGCATAATAAAGAGATAATCCAATAACTCTGTTTGAATGTTATGAGTAGATTTTCTTTCCTGCCAAAGTTCAGTTACTTCACTTTTCCCTGCCCCCTGTATCATGTGACAGGTATCAGCTGAGATTTGTTTCCCACAAATGGAATCCCTGATGGGGGCATTGTACATTTTTTAGACAACTGAAATCATAAAATATATGACATCATAGGTAAACTATGACATATGCTATAACTGAACACAGCAGATTAAGCACCAACACTAACCTAGAAACAGCATCCTGTAAAAGCAACATAGCAACTGTCATGTGCAATTATGCAATGACATTTCAATGGATTAAAGTCTTGATATAATGACTTATTTGTCTGTGCACTGCCTTATACCGTCATCAATATCCATTACATAAAGTGACAAGACTGAAATAAACTCACATATTACCTGCTCTTCATGTCCCTAACCTACATCTTTATGCAGATCTGAATTTCTCAACCAGTATATCATGAAATACACACAATATCTTGCCCTGTTAGGTCTGGGCGTGAGAGGTGAGCAGTTAAAGGGACACTTAACCCAATTTTTTCCTTTTGTGATTCAGATAGAGCATGCAATTTTTAAGCAACTTTCTAATTTACTCCTATTATCAAATTTTCTTCATTCTCTTGGTATGTTTATTTGAAAAGCAAGAATGTAAGTTTAGATGCCGGCCCATTTTTGGTGAACAACCTAAGTTGTCCTTGCTGATTGGACAACACTAATAAACAAGTGCTGTCCATGGTCCTGAACCAAAAAATTGCTGGCTCCATAGCTCAGATGCCTTCTTTTTCAAATAAAGATAGCAAGAAAATGAAGAAAAATTGATAATAGAAGTAAATTAGAAAGTTGCTTAAAATTGCATGCTCTATCTGAATCACAAAAGAAAAAAATTGGGTTCAGTGTCCCTTTAAGTAAGCAATAGAAGATCAGATGATGAATGGTTTCCATACCTTAACCTACACAGCCACTATTAGATATTTCCGCTTTAAAGGGACACTAAATGCAATATGAAAAATCCCATACAATGGTTAAAAGGGGCCTTTCTAAAGCAAACAGATCACATGCTTTAAATTGGCAATTACTTTTTATGAGCCAGGTGAGGGCTTTTGTATACAGATACATAGAATTTTATTTATTATTATCGGTTATTTGTAGAGCGCCAACAGATTCCGCAGCGCTATATGCTATATGCTATATATAGAATACAAAATGTTAGGAGCCAGAAGGAACAGTTTAGTGCAAGAACTCCCTTGGTTATGAGGATTTGATTAATAATTAATAAAGTAATCAAAAACATACTTATATTAACAAAAATATTTTTAAAACAGATTTTCACATCAGATAAGAACTGAAAAGACCCCATGTGCCATTCAGATATAGATCTATGCCATGCGGTACATAGACCATTGGACTACATAACATAGATCTACACTCCGACATGCTGGAAACACAAGCAGTCAACAGACAACTGAGACTTGTGGACTTCCAGCAATCTGCCTTCATATTGCTGATCCGTTACCATATGAAAGCAGATTGAAAGATTGTTACAGACAGTGACACAGTCTGTAACGATTTCCATTGGCGCCGGCAGGAGGTGTGCATACCTCCCAACATTTGTGTCTGAGAATGAGGGGCACAGGAGGTTGATTATAGGTGCCTGTCACCCTTTTGTGGGTGCAGCCATGAGGGGAGGGATTGTGGATGGTTTGTGGGTGTGTCAATGCAGTTTGTGGGGGTTTCTGGATGGTCTATAGGTGTGTCAGTGCATTTTGTGGGGGTTTCTGGGTGTTCTGTTGGTGGGCCTCAGGGAAATTCTGTAAAGAGGAACATATGGCTTTCTCAGAGGGACAGAAGAACAAAGCTCAGAATCAAGGACTATCCCTTTTAGGGATGGCGGACGGGGGAGAGGGGCGGATGGAGTGGGAGCGACCCTACACTACAGAAAAACTATTTGAAAGGAGAGGAAGGAAGGGAACGCTACTCTACGGAAAAGGGGTATATAAGAGTGGGTGGGGTATCATTTAAGGATTGCGGGGATGTGGGACCCCTACACTACAGAAAAAGAAAAAAAAACATTGAATGTTGGTGGGAGAGAGCTGTTTTCAGGGGGATCAGGGAGGTGGGAGAGTAACCCTACAATACTAAACAGCCATGTATGTCTGCTATTTCTGTACAAAGGGGTTCCTAGAGAAGCTTTTACAATCATTTGTCTCATGATTGCACAAGCGGTATGGGCTTAGATCCTTACCTTGGGTTGTCTACTTAAAGGGACAGTCTACACCAGAATTGTTATTGTTTTAAAAGAAAGATAATTCCTTTATTACCCATTCTAGTTTTGCATAACTAACACATTTATATAAATATACTTTTTACCTCTGTGATTACCTTATATCTAAGTCTCTGCAAACTGCCCCCTTATGTCAGTACTTTCGACAGACTTGCTTTTTAGCCAATCAGTGCTGGCACCTAGGTAACTTCATGTGCGTGAGCTCAATTTTATCTATATGACACACAAGAACTAATGCCCTCTAGTGGTGTCAAAATGCATTTAGATAAGAGGCGGCCTTCAACGTCTAAGAAATTAGCAAACCAAGATTTAGCTTTCAGCTAAGAATACGAAGAGAACAAAGCAAAATTGGTGATAAAAGTAAACTGGAAAGTTGTTTAAAATGACTTGCCCTATCTGCATCATAAAAGTTTATTTTGGACTAGACTTCCTTTAAAATAAAAAAATAGTTTTGACAGGTAAATAATAAAAAAAAACCCTAGGCTCTCTTTCTGTTTAAAAGGAGTGATAGCAAAAATCCTAAAAATTCTTCACTATTTTGGGCAAGTTCTTTTCTGAAATTCCATGTAGTGAAGGGGTTAAGTCTTAAGTTTAAGCTTAAAGGGACGTAAGAGTTGCACAAATTTAATGATTTAAAAACAGAATTTATGTTTACCTGATAAATTACTTTCTCCAACGGTGTGTCCGGTCCACGGCGTCATCCTTACTTGTGGGATATTCTCTTCCCCAACAGGAAATGGCAAAGAGCCCAGCAAAGCTGGTCACATGATCCCTCCTAGGCTCCGCCCACCCCAGTCATTCGACCGACGTTAAGGAGGAATATTTGCATAGGAGAAACCATATGTTACCGTGGTGACTGTAGTTAAAGAAAATAAATTATCAGACCTGATTAAAAAAACCAGGGCGGGCCGTGGACCGGACACACCGTTGGAGAAAGTAATTTATCAGGTAAACATAAATTCTGTTTTCTCCAACATAGGTGTGTCCGGTCCACGGCGTCATCCTTACTTGTGGGAACCAATACCAAAGCTTTAGGACACGGATGAAGGGAGGGAGCAAATCAGGTCACCTAAATGGAAGGCACCACGGCTTGCAAAACCTTTCTCCCAAAAATAGCCTCAGAAGAAGCAAAAGTATCAAATTTGTAAAATTTAGAAAAAGTGTGCAGTGAAGACCAAGTCGCTGCCTTACATATCTGATCAACAGAAGCCTCGTTCTTGAAGGCCCATGTGGAAGCCACAGCCCTAGTGGAGTGAGCTGTGATTCTTTCAGGAGGCTGCCGTCCGGCAGTCTCATAAGCCAATCGGATAATGCTTTTAATCCAGAAGGAGAGAGAGGTAGAAGTTGCTTTTTTGACCTCTCCGTTTACCAGAATAAACAACAAACAAAGACGAAGTTTGTCTGAAATCCTTAGTAGCTGCTAAGTAAAATTTGAGAGCACGAACTACATCCAAGTTGTGCAACAAACGTTCCTTCTTTGAAACTGGATTAGGACACAAAGAAGGCACAACTATCTCCTGGTTAATGTTTTTGTTAGAAACAACTTTTGGAAGAAAACCAGGTTTAGTACGCAAAACCACCTTATCTGCATGGAACACCAGATAAGGAGAAGAACACTGCAAAGCAGATAATTCTGAAACTCTTCTAGCAGAAGAAATCGCAACCAAAAACAAAACTTTCCAAGATAATAACTTAATATCAACGGAATGTAAGGGTTCAAACGGAACCCCCTGAAGAACTGAAAGAACTAGGTTGAGACTCCAAGGAGGAGTCAAAATTTTGTAAACAGGCTTGATTCTAACCAGAGCCTGAACAAAGGCTAGAACATCTGGCACAGCTGCCAGCTTTTTGTGAAGTAACACAGACAAGGCAGAAATCTGTCCCATCAAGGAACTTGCAGATAATCCTTTTTCCAATCCTTCTCGAAGGAAGGATAGACTCTTAGGAATCTTAACCTTGTCCCAAGGGAATCCTGCAGATTCACACCAACAGATATACCAAATTATGTGGTAATTTTTCTGGTTACAGGCTTTCAGGCCTGAACAAGAGTATTAATAACAGAATCTGAGAACCCTCTCTTTGATAAGATCAAGCGTTCAATCTCCAAGCAGTCAGCTGGAGTGGGTCGAACGGACCTAGAACAAGAAGGTCTCCTCTCAAAGGTAGCTTCCATGGTGAAGCCGATGACATATTCACCAGATCTGCATACCAAGTCCTGCGTGGCCACGCAGGAGCTATCAAAATCACCGACGCCCTCTCCTGATTGATCCTGGCTACCAGCCTGGGGATGAGAGGAAACGGCGGGAACACATAAGCTAGTTTGAAGGTCCAAGGTGCTACTAGTGCATCCACTAGAGCCGCCTTGGGATCCCTGGATCTGTACCCGTAGTAAGGAACTCTGAAGTTCTGACGAGAGGCCATCAGATCCATGTCTGGAATGCCCCACGGTTGAGTGACTTGGGCAAAGATTTCCGGATGGAGTTCCCACTCCCCCGGATGCAATGTCTGACGACTCAGAAAATCCGCTTCCCAATTTTCCACTCCTGGGATGTGGATAGCAGACAGGTGGCAGGAGTGAGTCTCCGCCCATAGAATGATTTTGGTCCCTTCTTCCATCGCTAGGGAACTCCTTGTTCCCCCCTGATGGTTGATGTATGAACTTGGCCCTCGCTAGCTGAGGCCAAGCTTTGAGAGCATTGAATATCGCTCTCAGTTCCAGAATATTTATCGGTAGAAGAGATTCTACCCGAGACCAAAGACCCTGAGCTTTCAGGGATCCCCAGACCGCGCCCCAGCCCATCAGACTGGCGTCGGTCGTGACAATGACCCACTCTGGTCTGCGGAAGGTCATCCCTTGTGACAGGTTGTCCAGGGACAGCCACCAACGGAATGAGTCTCTGGTCCTCTGATTTACTTGTATCTTCGGAGACAAGTCAGAATAGTCCCCATTCCACTGACTGAGCATGAACAGTTGTAATGGTCTTAGATGAGTGCGCACAAAAGGAACTATGTCCATTGCCGCTACCATCAAACCTATCACTTCCATGCACTGCGCTATGGAAGGAAGAGGAACGGAATGAAGTATCCGACAAGAGTCTAGAAGTTTTGTTTTTCTGGCTTCTGTCAGAAAAATCCTCATTTCTAAGGAGTCTATTATAGTTCCCAAGAAGGGAACCCTCGTTGACGGAGATAGAGAACTCTTTTCCACGTTCACTTTCCATCCGTGAGATCTGAGAAAGGCCAGGACAATGTCCGTGTGAGCCTTTACTTGAGGAAGGGACGACGCTCGAATCAGAATGTCGTCCAAGTAAGGTACTACAGCAATGCCCCTTGGTCTTAGCACCGCCAGAAGGGACCCTAGTACCTATGAGAAAATTCTAGGAGCAGTGGCTAATCCGAAAGAAAATGCCACGAACTGGAAATGCTTGTCCAGGAATGCAAACCTTAGGAACCGATGATGTTCCTTGTGGATAGGAATATGTAGATACGCATCCTTGAAATCCACCTTGGTCATGAATTGACCTTCCTGGATGGAAGGAAGAAGTGTTCGAATGGTTTCCATCTTGAACGATGGAACCTTGAGAAACTTGTTCAAGATCTTGAGATCTAAGATTGGTCTGAACGTTCCCTCTTTTTTGGGAACTATGAACAGATTGGAGTAGAACCCCATCCCTTGTTCTCCTAATGGAACAGGATGAATCACTCCCATTTTTAGCAGGTCTTCTACCCAATGTAAGAATGCCTGTCTTCTTATGTGGTCTGAAGACAACTGAGACCTGTGGAACCTCCCCCTTGGAGGAAGCCCCTTGAACTCCAGAGAATAACCTTGGGAGACTATTTCTAGCGCCCAAGGATCCAGAACATCTCTTGCCCAAGCCTGAGCGAAGAGAGAGAGTCTGCCCCCCACCAGATCCGGTCCCGGATCGGGGGCCCGCATTTCATGCTGTCTTGGTAGCAGTGGCAGGTTTCCTGGCCTGCTTTCCTTTGTTCCAGCCTTGCATAGGTCTCCAGGCTGGATTGGCTTGAGAAGTATTACCTTCCTGCTTAGAGGACGTAGCCCTTGGGGCTGATCCGTTTCTGCGAAAGGGACGAAACTTAGGTTTATTTTTGGTCTTGAAAAGACCTATCCTGAGGAAGGGCGTGGCCCTTGCCCCCAGTGATATCAGAGATAATCTCTTTCAAGTCAGGGCCAAAGAGTGTTTTCCCCTTGAAAGGAATGTCAAGCAATTTGTTCTTGGAAGACGCATCCGCTGCCCAAGATTTTAACCAAAGCGCTCTGCGCCACAATAGCAAACCCAGAATTTTTTCGCCGCTAACCTAGCCAATTGCAAGGTGGCGTCTAGGGTGAAAGAATTAGCCAATTTAAGAGCACGAATTCTGTCCATAATCTCCTCATAAGAAGAAGAATTACTACTAATCGCCTTTCCTAGCTCATCAAACTAGAAACACGCGGCTGCAGTGACAGGGACAATGCATGCAATTGGTTGTAGAAGGGAACCTTGCTGAACAAACATCTTTTTTAGCAGACCTTCTAATTTTTTATCCATAGGATCTTGGAAAGCACAACTATCTTCTACGGGTATAGTGGCGCGCTTGTGTAGAGTAGAAACCGCCCCCTCGACCTTGGGGACTGTCTGCCATCAGTCCTTTCTGGGGTCGACTATAGGAAAACAATTTTTTAAATATGGGGGGAGGTACTAAAGGAATACCGGGCCTGTCCCATTCTTTACTAACAATGTACGCCACCCGCTTGGATATAGGAAAAGCTTCGGGGGGCCCCGGGGCCTCTAAGAACTTTTCCATTTTACATAGTGGTTCTGGAATGACCAGATAATCACAATCATCCAAATTGGATAACACCTCCTTAAGCAGAGCGCGGAGATGTTCCAACTTAAATTTAAAAGTAATCACATCAGGTTCAGCTTGTTGAAAAATGTTTCCTGAATCTGAAATTTCTCCCTCAGACAAAACCTCCCTGGCCCCCTCAGACTGGTGTAGGGGCCCTTCAGAAACCATATCATCAGCGTTCTCATGCTCTACAGAATTTTCTAAAACAGAGCAGTCGCGCTTTCGCTGATAAGTGGGCATATTGGCTAAAATGTTTTTGATAGAATCATCCATTACAGCCGTTAAATGTTGCATAGTAAGGAGTATTGGCGCACTAGATGTACTAGGGGCCTCCTGTATGGGCAAGACTGGTGTAGACGAAGGAGGGGATGATGCAGTACCATGCTTACTCCCCTCACTTGAGGAATCATCTTGGGCATCATTTTTACTAAATTTTTCTTTTTTTTTATGACATAAAATACATATAGTTAAATGAGAAGGAACCTTGGTTTCCCCACAGTCAGAACACAATCTATCTGGTAGTTCAGACATGTTAAACAGGCATAAACTTGATAACAAAGCACAAAAAACGTTTTAAAATAAAACCGTTACTGTCACTTTAAATTTTAAACTAAACACACTTTATTACTGCAATTGCGAAAAAGTATGAAGGAATTGTTCAAAATTCACCAAAATTTCACCACAGTGTCTTAAAGCCTTAAAAGTATTGCACACCAAATTTGGAAGCTTTAACCCTTAAAATAACGGAACCGGAGCCGTTTTTATATTTAACCCCTTTACAGTCCCTGGAATCTGCTTTGCTGAGACCCAACCAAGCCCAAAGGGGAATACGATACCAAATGATGCCTTCAGAAAGACTTTTCTATGTATCAGAGCTCCACACACATGCAGCTGCATGCCATGCTGTCCTCAAAAACAAGTGCGCCATACCGGCGCGAAAATGAGGCTCTGACTATGATTAGGGAAAGCCCCTAAAGAATAAGGAGTCTAAAACAGTGCCTGCCGATATAATCATATCAAAATACCCAGAATAAATGATTCCTCAAGGCTAAATATGTGTTAATAATGAATCGATTTAGCCCAGAAAAAGTCTACAGTCTTAATAAGCCCTTGTGAAGCCCTTATTTACTATCTTAATAAACATGGCTTACCGGATCCCATAGGGAAAATGACAGCTTCCAGCATTACATCGTCTTGTTAGAATGTGTCATACCTCAAGCAGTAAGAGACTGCACACTGTTCCCCCAACTGAAGTTAATTGCTCTCAACAGTCCTGTGTGGAACAGCCATGGATTTTAGTTACGGTGCTAAAATCATTTTCCTCATACAAACAGAAATCTTCATCTCTTTTCTGTTTCTGAGTAAATAGTACATACCAGCACTATTTTAAAATAACAAACTCTTGATTGAATAATAAAAACTACAGTTAAACACTAAAAACACTCTAAGCCATCTCCGTGGAGATGTTGCCTGTACAACGGCAAAGAGAATGACTGAGGTGGGCGGAGCCTAGGAGGGATCATGTGACCAGCTTTGCTGGGCTCTTTGCCATTTCCTGTTGGGGAAGAGAATATCCCACAAGTAAGGATGACGCCGTGGACCGGACACACCTATGTTGGAGAAAAGAGTAGCAATTTTATGAGACGTTGCAATTTACTTATGTTTAGCAAATTTACTTCATTCTCCTTTCTTTGTTGAAGAGAATACCTAACTATGCTCAGGAGCAGCAATACTCTACTGGGAGCTAGCTGGCAAACTGTGGCTATTCACATATGCCTCTTGCCATTGGCTCACCAGCATTTCATTTCAGTGCTGGTCTTTACAATCTCTATTGGAAGTTTTTTTTCATTATTCAACAACCCCTTCTGTAAAGAAGTGCTTGTGCAAAGTACTCCTGAACCTGTTACCCCCAACCCGAGATCATGACCTCTTGTTCTGGTGCTGCTGTTTTTGTGGAAGCAACTTCCACCTCCGTCTTGTTAAATCCTTTAATAGACATGAAGAATTCTATCATTATCACTTTGTTCCCCTTTCACATCTAAGCAGGGCTACTGTCTCATGACATTGCGCTACATAGGTACAAGAATGAAATGAAGTTCACACTGTCAACTACCGTCTAACCACAACTGTAGTCAGCGGTCACAACAAATAGAGTTTAGTTTCACATGAGAGCATATAGATACCCAACTGATGGAACCCACATGACTGTTACCTAAAACATGTTCACCCTATGTGCCACGGTTACCACCCTTGTCAAATGCTGCCTGGGTCCACTGGTCCAATTATACAGTCAACCCAACCTCTAAGCTTTACATATTTCTCACTACAAATCTTTAGTAATCTTAGGTTCTGTAAAGCAAAAGTAAATCAACAAGAGTCAGAAATAGTTAAAATAATAATAATAGTGTGGCAGAGCAATATATGGCAAACATGACTTGCAAACAGTCCAGCACCGCAGGAGGTATTGAAGTGGGCAATCTCTTTGCCTATACTGACATCATCATATTCTGACACTATGACTTTATTATCTAATGCTGAGCTATGTAGCCAATCCAAGCACAAGGAACATAAACAACAACTAGGACCGGTTTATATCTAAACTTAACCCATAAGCAGCCAGAGTCAAAGAGTTAAAAAATATTAACATTTTGTACAATGAGCTCATTTAATCGCAAATCTATTGCTATGCTCGAAGTAACTGAAATAACTAAGCACTAATATTAGCCTGGAATGTCTGGGAATAATGTCAGAAAGCAATGACTATACACAGAAAGAATGAATATTTTTATTTTTAAAAGACAACAGTTTATCAACCAAGCTCTTATTTTATTATCAATTTCCATTCAAAATTATAAAATGACAATTGTTAATACCTGCTCACGTCACAGCAAAGCAGCTCATTATGTTTCTATGGAAGGTCAGGTCATGTTACGCAGCTTGAGGATGGGTGATTTATAGAGAATGTGAGAAAAGCCCTGGTCCTTGGTAAATAATCCCCACAGATGAGGCAGAACGTCTGACTTTTCTGGGACTTTAGATAGGGATTTAGGTAATTATAAAGTAAAGATAAATATCAAACAATCTGGGATTTAGAAAACAGACCAGCTATACTAGAATATATGCAGATTAGTTGGTCTATGTGGTTCTTGTCTATGTTAAACTGTTTTTGGTGAGAATGTCACCCAACATCATCCTCCTGGCTGTAAAAATACTGCACTTGCAATGTTGCTGTAGCAACTCACAATGTTGCCCAGTCCATATGCCTAAATCTAACAGCAGTCTATTAAACCTAACCATGACTCTAACTCCAGTCCATAAACCTAATCATAACTCTAACCTTAGTCCATAAATGTAATCCTAACTCTAACCAAAGTCCATAAGGTTAACTCTAACCAAAGTCCAGAAGCTTAACTCTAGCCCAAGTACATAAGGTTAACTCTAACCAAAGTACATAAGGTTAACTCTAACCAAAGTACATAAGGTTAACTCTAACCAAAGTACATAAGGTTAACTCTAACCAAAGTCCATAAGGATAACTCTAACCAAAGTCCAGAAGGTTAACTCTAACCAAAGTCCAGAAGGTTAACTCTAACCAAAGTCCAGAAGCTTAACTCTAACAAAAGTCCAGAAGCCAAATTCTAGCTCTAACCCCAGTCCATAAGCCTAACTCTAACAGCAGTATATAAACCTAACCCTAACTCTAACCCCAGTACAAAAAACATATGCTAATGTTAACCCCAGTCCACAAACCTAACTCTAGCTGTAGACTATAAACAAAATTCTAACCCCAGTCCATAATCTTATAGGCACAGTAAACACCTTGCAATTACGAGAAATTTCTGTTGTCTTGGTATAGAACATTTTAGCTACGTCTAAGGCTGTGTGATATGGGAAAAAACAAATATCACAATTTATTAATGAAATATTGCAATTTTTATTAAGATTTTATGAAAAAAAATTTAAACATACATGTTGCATTAATAATTGCATTTAACTGTTCAAAACAGTGGCTTGTTCCCTTTGCCATCTGTTATGTCTGTGCACAACTTAGCACTGTCTTATATTCTGTGAAACATATGTGTCACTTCTTGGTGACACATATGTTTTCACATAAGTTATCTGCACTCTTACTGGGCTAGAGCTGGTGTTGTTTGTTTTCTTGTGCGATTAACAAATTGCATAGCCTCATATCGCGATTAATTGCATTATGTGATTAATTGCACAGCGCTAGTTAAGTCTATACATTTTTAAAACAAATTAACATCTTGTTTGCGGCTATTGTTTATCAATAGACAAACCCCGCCCACCCACTTTATTTGGAGGAGCCAATCCAGGCTTGAGTCCGCAGACAGCAAGGCTAGCTGTGGTCATTATGTTGCTGTGGTCATTATGTTAGTGTACATTGCGTTGTTTTGCAGACAATTAGGCAAACATACTGTTTATCAGGGTTAACCTTGAGGAGTTGCATTGCTAGGTCTGAGAATTAGTAAAATCATCACTTTCAGAGCTAAACTACATGAAAAGAGGCAAAAATAAATAATGAAAGTGCACTGCAAAGTTGTTTTACTATATATAAAAATCTCAAGTTGGCTACGGTCTGCAGCCTATAAATTTAATACTATGGCTTCCCCCAATCCATAACCGTAACCATAGCGTTAAAGGGACAGTATACACTCATTTTCATATAACTGCATGTAATAGACACTACTATAAAGAATAATATGCACAGATACTGATATAAAAATCCAGTATAAAAACGTTTAAAAACTTACTTAGAAGCTCCCAGTCTAGCTCTGTTAAAAAGGTTACTGGAACACCCACTGCAAGTGGGAAATAGCAGACACTCCCCCTCCCCCTTCCTTTGCATATGAAAAGACCCTTTACACAAACAGGAGCAAGCTGGAGAAGGTATACGTCAGTATTCTCCTAAAACTTTGGGGCTTGGTTAGGAGTCTGAAAATCAGAGCAATGTTATTTAAAAATAAGCAAAACTATATATTTTAAAAAAAAAACAAAAAAAAACTGTAAGGGCTACATAAATGGATCATCTACAAAACATTTATGCAAAGAAAAATCTAGTGTATAATGTCCCTTTAACCGCAATGTATAAACCTAACCCTATCTCTAGCATTCCCTTAGATTAGTTGTAGTGACATCTTGGCTTTACATTTTGCCAGCGACATGACATATCTGCATACACACAAATGATTTATTTAAATAAATAATACAGCATCTCGCAATCTCTAGTATATTTGAGATAATGGGAACAAGCAGCTAAATGGAATAACAAAAAGTCTGTCGAGAAGAAAATACGAGCAAACTGGGGTATTGTTCTGCCGTACGGAAACATAAACAACAGTAACAAAATTCCTACATTAATTAGAATATCCTGTCTTCCTACACTTGCTGTGTAATTAGCACAACTAAACCAATCTGCTGATCTTAGGTAGCAAACAGGGGGGTCCAGGGGGACTGAAAAGGATGAGGGAAGAGAGTCCCAAAAAATACAGAGGAGTGTGAGCTCTGCTTATTGATTTAGTTATCTCCTGCTTTTAGCTCTATTCACTTCCCTGAAATTAGTCACTCACAAGTGACATCCTGGTCAGCGCAGGGCAAACTCCTGGCTGTTGTTGCAGCTATGGGAGGGTGGGGAGAGGAATGCTCTGTGTGGGGGGAGTGAGGAAGGAACAGCAGGGCTGCTATGCTGGGACACAAGGATTCCCCCTTGGATTGTTATTTTTTCATTTCTCACAGTTCCTGGCACATATGACATCACTTGTAAGAAAGGAGGTCACTGACATATGTACTGAAAAAGTCCCCTGTCTGATACATAGCTGACATATTTGTAAACATTTAGGCAACTGACACAGAAGAACAGTTTGTGACTTCACTTTGGGGTCGATTTAACAAGCTGCGGCGGACAGAGGCGTACATATGCGTCCCTGTCTGCCGCAGCTTGCCTCTGGTGGGCTGAATTCCGCAGCTGGAATTCAGCATTGCACAAGAACGCAATTGTGTACTCTTGTGCAACGCTGTCCACACACAGTCAGTCACGTGAGGGCAGGATCTGTCAATCTCCCCGGTCGGTCGAGACTGGGGAGATTAAAATTTGCCACCTGAGAGTTGGCGAAGAAGTTAGGGAAGCAGCGGTCTGAAGAATGCTGCTTCATAAATACGGACTGCAGGTTCTCTTGTGAGAACCTGCAGTTGTAGGGGTGCGAATCGTTTGATAAATCGACCCCTTTATAGTAAATTCTCTGTACAGCTGGAACTGAACTTGCCTAATGGGATATTAAATACTAAATATATGCTGGATAAAATGATGTATTCAAAGCAAAGATTAGCCTGACCATGTTCTCCCCTTATCTATCACTTCTATAATTAGGGATAATAAAATAGGCAGCAAAAGAGAATGTGCAAACAAGACTGTGTGGAAACTCTGTTAGAGATTCATTTTAACAATCCTATATTCCACAAAGCCTTATTCGCACACACTCTTTAATTGCCTGTTTTATGTCTATAGCTAATTGTCCCCAGAAGAAGAGATAGGTAAGGGCAAAACCCTAGGTTGCAAGATGGTGGCACCCATTACTTTATAGAAACTCAGTGGAAATAAGAAAACCAATAATTCACAAAATTAAATTATAGGAAAGGAGGTGGGGGGGTCAAAATAATGAAAGTATATTGCAAAGTTGATTTACTGCACATGATGAAGCATTTTACATTACCATCTCCAACAGTTTAATGTCCATTAAAATGGACAGTCTAGTGCAGAAATAAAATTCCCTGTTTTGTTTGGGCATTTTCTTTTTAAATAAATCAATTTATTTTGCTATATATTTAATGGTTAATATATAATCAGTTAAGATGCGCCCCTGTGTCACTTGAAAATACAGCTGCGGAGCACATGAGAAATGGGCATATGTTCATATCACTGACTGTATCCTTATCTGGGACATAGTGGGGGTGAGCACTTTTTATACTAGAACGTGCCTTTAATTGGAATACACAATTTAACTATTAAAATTGTATTTCTCCACTGCCCTCAATGGGACACTAAAGCCTCCCGCAGACTTCAGAATATTTACCCTGCAACATGCTATATATATATATATATGGTGGTTGTTTAATCAGTGCTGAAGCTAATTTTTTATCAGTTTCAAATTGGCCACATACTGTATTGTAAAATCTTCTTCCTTTTAACGTATTCTCAATGATCCATTTTACCATAGCTTTTATTTTGTAGCTAATTTTGTCTGTTGAAACCACCATCTATAATCAACCTCTCAGTGGGAATGGGAGAGAGAGCCCAGCCCATTTAAAAAGGTGTCCCTGCAGCTGTTTTGAATACAATTGTCTTTTATCAGCCGCTTGCCAGAGTACATTGTCTTTTAATGTTCCTGCAAATGCTTGTAATGTGTTTTGCATGCAGATCATTTGTCTTGCAGTGCTTTGCTAATACAAACTATGCAAATAAAATGACTTTAGGGATATTTAATGATAGTCATGGTTTAGATTTGGAAGGAGAGTGTTGAAAATAGATTATTTAGGTTAAATTCACCTTTTCCCCTAAATAAAACAAACTATGTAATTATTTGAATACTTTTTTTGCTGCAAAATATGTTGGTGTTTTCTTTTTTTTTGAACATTGTGTATGTTAATGTCAAGATTACTAAAACGTATGTAATTTAAATGTTTATGATAATAAGTGATGGTTTTTATTGTAGGTCACCTGGTGTGGTGATAGTTCCATACAAATGGGATCATTTGTATTCTGTTTGTTATTTATGTAAATTTCAATAAAATTAAAAAATGACTTTACAGTGAAAAGCCTTGCTATATTGGCATTAGATTAATATAACAGATATTTTCAAATAATGTGAAGTAAGCAAATACACAATCAACGTATCAGGTTTTAATTAAACAGTATGAATAGATGTGTTTTAATTCAAACCTTCAAAAAGGATTTATTTTGCAGTGAAAGTATATTGAACAAGTTCTCATAAAGCAATTCACAATAATGAGAATCAAAATAGTATTCACTCTCTTAGAGGTAATATCTGTTTAAAAATTGTACCACCAACGCACCACATTCCTTTAGAGATGATAACGAATTTGAATTACCAATATCTCCATGTATACGCTCAGTACTGCAATGTCAACTTGTATTAAATTAGAAAGCAAGTGCGTGTGTGTGTATATGTGCCTGTGTGTGGGTTTGTGTGTATATGTGTGTGTCTATGTGCCTGTGTGTGGGTTTGTGTGTGTGTGTGGGGGTGGGATGTGTGTGTACGTATATGTGTGGGGTGTGTGTGTGTATGTGTGTGTGGGGTGTGTGTGTATATGTGTGGGTGTGTATATGTGTGGGGTGTGTGTGGGGGGGGGGGTTGTGTGTTTGTGTGGGGGTGGGATGTGTGTGTATGTATGTGTGTATATGTGTGGGGTGTGTGTGTGTGTGTGTGTGTGTTGGGTGTGTGTGTGTATGTGTGTATATGGGTGTGTGGGGTGTGTGTGTTGGGTGTGTGTGTGTGTATGTGTGTATATGGGTGTGTGGGGTGTGTGTGTTGGGTGTGTGTGTGTGTATGTGTGTATATGGGTGTGTGGGGTGTGTGTGTATATGTGTGGGTGTGTATATGTGTGGGGTGTGTGTGTGGGTGTGTGTGTGGGGGGGGGGTGTTTGTGTGGGGGTGTGGGGGGAGCAGCATGTGTGTGGGAGGGGGCGTGTGTTTGTGTGGGGGGTGTGTGTGTATGTGTGTATATGGGTGTGTGGGGTGTGTGTGTGTGTGTGTGTTGGGTGTGTGTGTGTATGTGTGTATATGGGTGTGTGTGTATATGTGTGGGTGTGTATATGTGTGGGGTGTGTGTGTGGGGGTGTGTGTGTGGGGGGGGTTGTGTGTTTGTGTGTGGGGGTGTGTGTTTGTGTGGGGGGTGTGGGGGGAGCGGCATGTGTGTGTGAGGGGGCGTGTGTTTGTGTGGGGGGAGCGGCATGTGTGTGGGAGGGGGCGTGTGTCTGTGTGGGGGGTGTGGGGGGAGCGGCATGTGTGTGGGAGGGGGCGTGTGTCTGTGTGTGGGGGGGCTCAGAATAAAATTTGTTCTTTGAAGCTGGTATATTTGATAAACTGGGATTGTATAACCCATTCTTAGCTGCCTTTTCTGTTCAGTGTCACATTCAGGAACAATGCTATCTCACCAGATTGAAGATAGAAGACTTTCAACACTATTTCCTGTTTGGAAGGGTACCAGGGATTAACCAATTTGTGCAGCAATGTACCATAAAGTAACAGTGACTAACCCGTACACAACAACATCCTGCCTTACAGCACCAATATGCATCATCTTATCACAAACATTTATTGTTATTTTTGCTGAAAAAAAGCTGTACTTCATTTTCAACATAAAAAGAAAACAAAGGAAAGCTAAAGTCAAACTTAAAACTTTCATTATTCAGATACAGCAGCAATTTTAAATCACTTTCTAATTCACTTTCATTATCTAAATGTGCACAATCTTTTTATATGTACACTTTTTTAGGCTCCGGCTCCTACTGAGCATGTGCAAGATTCACAGTATATATGTATTTGCATTCTGTGATTGGCTTATGGCTGTCACATGATACCGTTATATGTACACTTTTTTAGGCTCCGGCTCCTACTGAGCATGTGCAAGATTCACAGTATATATGTATTTGCATTCTGTGATTGGCTTATGGCTGTCACATGATACCGTTATATGTACACTTTTTTAGGCGCCGGCTCTTACTGAGCATGTGCAAGATTCACAGTATATATGTATTTGCATTCTGTGATTGGCTTATGGCTGTCACATGATACCGTTATATGTACACTTTTTTAGGCTCCGGCTCCTATTGAGCATGTGCAAGATTCACAGTATATATGTATTTGCATTCTGTGATTGGCTTAGGGCTGTCACATGATACCGTTATATGTACACTTTTTTAGGCGCCGGCTCTTACTGAGCATGTGCAAGATTCACAGTATATATGTATTTGCATTCTGTGATTGGCTTATGGCTGTCACATGATACAGTTATATGTACACTTTTTTAGGCTCCGGCTCCTACTGAGCATGTACAAGATTCACAGTATATATGTATTTGCATTCTGTGATTGGCTTATGGCTGTCACATGATACCGTTATATGTACACTTTTTTAGGCTCCGGCTCCTACTGAGCATGTGCAAGATTCACAGTATATATGTATTTGCATTCTGTGATTGGCTTATGGCTGTCACATGATACCGTTATATGTACACTTTTTTAGGCGCCGGCTCTTACTGAGCATGTGCAAGATTTTGTGATTGGCTGAGGGTCTGTTACATGATGAAAATTGAATGAAAATTGAACTAACTGACATTTTCAGAGCTACATTACATGAAAAGTGGGGGGAAATAAATAATGAAAGTATATCGCAAAGTTGTTTCATTATATATAACTAAACATTTTATATAAAAATCTCAAGGTGTTTACTGTCCCTTCTGAAATAATGATCTGCAGCCCCTGTGTATTAGGGAGTTTATCATAACTGGTTTAGGGCATGGTCAGCGCCATATTGTTTTTTTCCTGTTACTGTTTAGGATCACTGGAAACAGAAGTTATGAAGCAGCGGTCTAAAAACTGCTCTGAGGCAGCGGACAGAAATAAACCTGATTGAATACGATCGGGTTGATTGACACCCCCTGCTAGCGGCCGATTGGCCGAGAATCGGCAGGGGGCGGCATTGCACAAGCAGTTGACAAGAACGGCTGGTGCAATGATAAATGCCGACAGTGTATGCTGTCGGCATTTATCGATGTGAGGCAGACATAATACCATACTTTGTATCATGTCCGCTCGCACATTGATACATATGCCTCACAGTATTTAGGTTACATACAGGGGCCCATTGTTCACATGATCAATAGCCTTCTCCAGTCTGTCAAATCTATGGAACCTAACCTTGTTTAACTGATGTATTGATCTATAAATCGTTCTGACTGCAGGTTCTCTTGTGCCAACCTCCAGTCAAAGGGAGGAGAAGGGCTTGATAAATCCACCACATAGTCTGTGCAGGCTACAGAGCCTGTGACTAGGTATTGTTTTCCGAAAAGGTGTCTAAATTTTACATATGGAAAAAATAACTAAATAAGAGAACATTCCAATGAAAATATATCATGTCAATATCATTTTGTAAGAACATATTGTTTTTGCATTACTAAGCCTCGATAACTATGTGTTTAAGGGCCACATATACATTTATGGTTATTAAACAGATTTAAGTAAAGTTGCAGGGTACCCACCCGTCTGCTCTTCTACCCTCTATAGGGCTATTTTGAGTTGTGGCCACCTTGTTTTTTCTGTTCACCAGAAGCCCCAAAACACACTTTCTTAGTTCTGCTTTTTCCCAGCAGCTTCACGTACTATTGTAGAGGGCCACATATAGCCCTTGGCCACCAGTTGACCATCTCTAAAGGATCAATACAGTAAGATATTACCTTCAATACCTTCTCAGACAAGGAGCGAAGAAATCTAGTGCCAAGTACTGTATAAATCATTGCCTGGCTACTATTTTGGGTGCCTGCTGGGCTACTAGCCCTGCCTTACATGCAGTCTGACTGCTGGGTATGTGAGGGTCTATTATAAACATCTGAACAGAAAGAAAAATGTAAGTGTATGTTGTACATGAACAAGTGTATGATGAAGCTAGAACAATATGTACATTCCAGAAGTGTAGTGTTTATTAGAGAAGTGAGGAATCAGATACATTGCAGTAGTCTATGTATACGCACACTAGATCTCCAGGAGGGAAGAGACAGATGGGCAAATTCCATTGCCAGGCTAGCTCCAGAAAAAGCTAAGTAGGACCTAAAACTCCATCTATAATTGTAACCTCATCTATCACTTATAATTTGTTTTAAGGAAAATCTTTTTCAAGACAAAACATAGACAAAGAGTTCTAGGCAGTAACAATGCTGGTGACTAATTTTATGTGCCACAGCACAGCAGGCGACGTTCCACCTCCAGGAAACTGCAACGAAGCGCAGTGTGACAAAGTTTAGCAGCCACGACTATCAGGCAACATAAAACCAGACACAGAGAGGCGGAAACTTAGTACTGAAGATGCATCACAAACAGATAAAAGCCCACCTTGTTATGTCTCTTGCTCTTTCATTTCTAGACTCTAGAGAGGTTTAAGGCTTTCCTTTATTGTTAAATATTGCTTTGCAACCTGATCAGGCATTCATGGGGTTAATGATAGACTTCAGATACTTCAATACCCAGCCCTTAGCAAATAGCAATGCCTACAGAAACCTATTGTTTGCAAAGGTGATACAGTGCTATAGCATGTGCACACCAACATTACAAAGCACCAAGCTCAGAGGTTTCAGTTTGAAATCGGAGCTAATGATTTACACAGAAGGCCTTGGGGCTGTGTGTGAGCTCATTCATTCCCCCCAGCACAAGACAGATTGCAGATGATGTAATCTGCTAATGTTTATGGAATGCATTGGTATATGACAAACTCATCATTTTGTATCACACATATTAACTCACATCAAACAAAGAGGTGAAACGCACTTTTTTTTTTTTAGGAAACTACAAAATAAGTTTATCAAATCCTAGAAACACCAACAACCAACATATTCAGTTTGTTGCCGTTTTTGAGTGGGGAGAGACTTTTTCTATATGTCGGCATATACATGTGGTTCATATGAACTCATTAATGCTATATGTTTACATTCAATTATTTTTCACTTAAACTTGTATCGTTATATTTATTTGTAACTCACTAACAACCATTTTCTGCAGTATTAAAACACAAAATGTATGTTTTATGTTTCAATGTATATAACGTATGTTCACACACACAATACAGAGTTTCAGTATGGAGCATATATATATGCAGAGAGATACTACAGAGAAACTAAAAAATATTATTATTAGTAATAACAAATATAACTAAAAACAATACGTAAATGACAGAAGTGTACATTGTCACCCCCTTTGTGGCTACTACTGAGGAATTTCTCTAAGTAACAGAGGAACAAATAGTTAAATGGGTTAAGGCAACTAGTGTCTTCATGATATAATCCATAATGACCTTAAGTGCTTATGGTGATATTTGTCTGTGTGAGAGGAGCACGGAGAACCCTTCTCCATACAGGTCCATGCAGCTTCCTATCCAACCACAAACACAGACTGGTCCATTTAACAAGCTGAATGCAGTAGTCAGATGAAGAGTGCAGGCAGATCCTGCAGACTCATCTGCATCTCATTCTTTGTGTTTGCCCTATATATAAGGTTACTGACCTTCCTTCAAACTCTTCTGGCAGTTGGGATCAAGACATTCCTTGTCTTTCAATGGATCAAAATCCCCGTCTGATATAATTTCTGTAAATCCCTGCTGCTTCTTGCTGCTATCGATCATTGTGACAGATTTTAGCAATATCCAGCATAGACCAGTGGCCAATGAATTTCCAAAAGAGATAGATAAAAAGGAAGTAATCCTGTCTGAGAAAGGGAAAGCAGCAATTACATGTCTGAGCCAGCAATACAAGCCATGGTTGTTCCTTTACAATCTGACTTGTTCATACACTGGATTCTCCTAGACTGGGAGAAGCTGAGCTGGGAAGCAGCAGAGTGCAATCTCCACCCTTTCTGTAGATCTCCTCCCACTGACAGCATTAGCTTCCTCTGAGTTTTGTGTTACTGCAGCGTAATGCCCACAACATCTGACCCAAGCGGGCTCCAAAGCCAATTATAAATCTGGCACCAGTACCAAGGGCATTATATGCCAGGCCTGTCCAACCTCAGCAATACTGGGCCACAATGTGGCCCTTTAATCCATTTTACCTGGTCCTCGTGTTTTCAACTTACATTCTCCATGTGTGTCTGTATCTAAAGCACAGGGGAGATTTCATTTAATACGGATATTCTAAACAGCCATCTTTTCTCAATAAGCAGATTTGCACTGATGGAGACACGTGAGCTAATGTAGAGGCCTGTCCATCTGTCTGTACAATAACACAGGTACATCAGTGACCGTATTGCATGTGTACATCAGGTACATCAGTGACCGTATTGCGTGTGCAACAATGGTATAAATCTACCCGCTCTACAGCTTTACTGTTGTTTATACTGAGGTACAGGATACTTTTTTTAATAACAATTTGCTAACATGTCCAGTGAGATCCCACGTGTAACTTCCCCTTATTATACCCGAACACAGGGAAACTGAACATAATGCAACTCTGTTAAAACAGCATCATGATTACGTTCAGTAGCTATCCCAGTACATATAACATACCTTGTGCCTCAGTCATTTTACACAATATTTATGTTGCATGATTACGTTCAGTAGCTATCCCAGTACATATAACATACCTTGTGCCTCAGTCATTTTACACAATATTTCTGTTGCATGATTACGTTCAGTAGCTATCCCAGTACATATAACATACCATGTGCCTCAGTCATTTTACACAATATTTATGTTGCATGATTACGTTCAGTAGCTATCCCAGTACATATACTATCTGTAATATAACATACCTTGTGCCGCAGTCATTTTACACAATATTTATGTTGCATGATTACGTTCAGTAGCTATCCCAGTACATATAACATACCTTGTGCCTCAGTCATTTTACACAATATTTATGTTGCATGATTACGTTCAGTAGCTATCCCAGTACATATAGCATACCATGTGCCGCAGTCATTTTACACAATATTTATGTTGCATGATTACGTTCAGTAGCTATCCCAGTACATATAACATACCATGTGCCTCAGTCATTTTACACAATATTTATGTTGCATGATTACGTTCAGTAGCTATCCCAGTACATATAACATACCTTGTGCCTCAGTCATTTTACACAATATTTATGTTGCATGATTACATTCAGTTGCTATCCCAGTACATATAACATACCATGTGCCTCAGTCATTTTACACAATATTTATGTTGCATGATTACGTTCAGTAGCTATCCCAGTACATATAACATACCTTGTGCCTCAGTCATTTTACACAATATTTATGTTGCATGATTACGTTCAGTAGCTATCCCAGTACATATAACATACCATGTGCCGCAGTCATTTTACACAATATTTATGTTGCATGATTACGTTCAGTAGCTATCCCAGTACATATAACATACCATGTGCCTCAGTCATTTTACACAATATTTATGTTGCATGATTACGTTCAGTAGCTATCCCAGTACATATAACATACCTTGTGCCTCAGTCATTTTACACAATATTTATGTTGCATGATTACATTCAGTTGCTATCCCAGTACATATAACATACCATGTGCCTCAGTCATTTTACACAATATTTATGTTGCATGATTACGTTCAGTAGCTATCCCAGTACATATAACATACCTTGTGCCTCAGTCATTTTACACAATATTTATGTTGCATGATTACATTCAGTAGCTATCCCAGTACATATAACATACCTTGTGCCTCAGTCATTTTACACAATATTTATGTTGCATGATTACGTTCAGTAGCTATCCCAGTACATATAACATACCTTGTGCCTCAGTCATTTTACACAATATTTATGTTGCATGATTACATTCAGTAGCTATCCCAGTACATATAACATACCTTGTGCCGCAGTCATTTTACACAATATTTCTGTTGCATGATTACGTTCAGTAGCTATCCCAGTACATATAACATACCTTGTGCCTCAGTCATTTTACACAATATTTATGTTGCATGATTACATTCAGTAGCTATCCCAGTACATATAACATACCTTGTGCCGCAGTCATTTTACACAATATTTCTGTTGCATGATTACGTTCAGTAGCTATCCCAGTACATATACTATCTGTAATATAACATACCTTGTGCCTCAGTCATTTTACACAATATTTTTGTTCCATGATAAATGAATGTTCTGGTACTGAACAACTGATTTGTCAGATTGGCAGAGGGCAGGACCCTCTTCACCTAAAGAACTGCAGGATTTAGTAGTAAATACACAAGTGATATTGCTTTTTACTTTATTATTTAATCACACATATTTGTTTAAATGCTGCTCTTCCATATCTACAATCTTCATATAAAGTGAAAACAACTTCCACTGCAAAGATAAAACACAGTCAGGGGGCTTTTTTAAGGAGTATGTCCTTGGAGTGCAAAATGATGCACATTTTGCTAATAAAAACAGTTTCAAATACAAAAAACATGCATTTCCTTTGACACTGTTACTCCAGACAAACTTACATTTTTACCGGACATCAGTAAAGCTATAGTAACCCACATGACGATTGGTAAACTCTCACACACTACACAAACCAGAGTATAGCAAAATATCTGCTACTAACTGTATCCTTTGTGCAGATGCAAAACTTATGGAAACTTTATTTACTGTTAGCACTGTTTCCAGCCCTTATTCATGCAGCACATAACCCAAAGGATAGGATGATATCCAACCCAACAACTCTTCAACTCTTTATCTTCCTTACCCATGGGCATCTGCAGAAAAGGGTTACAGGGGAAATAAAAAAAATGCCCTACACATATCAGTGTCCGAATGCACAACAGAAGTGAGTTACTTGTTCTGCACATGAGCTGCATGTCATTTTAATAATGGTGACTCAATGGCACCAACAGTGAATCCAACAGGTGTTTATGCTTAGATATAAGAATCTAAATTCCAGCGAGGGGACTACTGCCCCCTCTCTCTACACCCATTACCCTCCCTAGCACTGACCCTTTATGTATTTCTATTTGTTGACTCCATAAAGAACACAACCCTTGACTAAACACATACTGGTTTCCAGTGACTAATTGGTATGTTAGTATTTCTCTAACTTGTTGCATGACCTCTTATTCTTGTACTATAATATAAATACTAAAGAACAACATACAAATAACTTACACAGGTACTGTAAGCTCAGTCTGTTCTCATGATTCAGTCTCACATCTGCTCCCTGAGCAAGACAGGAAGAGGAAGACGAAGCAGATGCTGAAACAGCATCTAAAAAAAAAAGTTCTATAATGATCTTATTTTGGTAACGCAGCCCACATAAACCATTACACGAGGGCAGGACATGACATCACACACATCTTCAGACCCGAACTGGACACTAAACACAAGGGAATGAGGTTTTAATCAAGTTTAGAATTTAAATCTTGTCACTTAGTCCTGATTTCCTTGCTAAACATTTATTGAGTTTTTGTGACATATCTTCAAATCGAACTAACAGGATACTGAACATGTCTAAATTTGCTATTGCTAATCTGCAAATATGTGATGACATTACAGAAAGTGTAATATGACGGTCAGATCCACTTTAAAGGGATATGAAACCCAACAAAAGTCTTTCATGATTCAGATACAACATGCACATTTAGACAACTTTCTAATTTACTTTCCTCATTCTCTTGGTATCTTTAGTTGATTTAAGCTTAGGAGCTGACCCATTTCCGGAGCACTTTATGGCAGCAGTTTTGCAAGAATGTTTTCCATTTGCAAGAGCGCTAGATGGCAGCACTATTTCCTGCCACGTAGTTCTCCAGGGTAGCTCTTCAACAAAGAATATCACATGAACAAAGCAAATTTGATAATAGAAGTAAATTAGAAACTTTTTATATAATGTATGCTCTGTTTGAATCACAAATTATTTTTTTGATATTTTTTATATCCCTTTTCATTTTATTCACAGATAAGGTTACATTATATTTATTTAAACTATGTAATTTTAACTAAGGGTTTACAAACATTAGAGGAATATTTATTAGAGACAACATATAACTTTTCTTGTACTGTTTTTTGCCAACCAAAAATTCAAACTTCTTGTACAGGTCATTATCATCTAATTATTAATATTTTAAATGTTTCCTATGATATCACCTCTTGTGTGCTATGCATGTAGTTGTAGTCCTCTGTTAATCTCTTTTCTTTGTAAAAGAGGTGGTAGATTCGTGGAACAGACTTCCAGTAGAGGTGGTATGGACAAATACTGTAGGAGAATTCCAGAGTAGCTAGGGTTTGCATAAAGGCATTGTAAGAAGTATTTAAAGGGGTGTGGAAGTCATAGTTAGACTTTCTTGATTCAGATAGAGAAGTGTACAATTTACAAAATAAAAATCCAAATTAGTTCTGTTATCAAATTTAAATCTCTCTTTGTTCATTTCCATGAAAGCATATGGAGGTAGGCTCAGGAACACTATACATCAGCAGTGGCCGCAACAATGTTATAGTACTTCAGACACGTGCACGCCCCTGAGCCTACCTCAGTATGCTGTCACTGAAAGGAGCAAAGTTTCAACAAAGGATATTTTTGACAATAGAAGTAAATGGGAAAGTTTTAAATCGTAACCTCTACCCAGAGCTATGGCATTTCTGACTCATGAAAGGGTAATTTGACTCCTGTGTACATTTCAGAAGATAGCCCGTTTCTATATAAGCTGTATCTCTCCATATGTTTTCACTTTAGCATCAGCAAATAATTCCTATCTAGCACCCTATCCTAAATCCCTTGTTCTTGTCTTTAAGTGCTGTGCCCCCTCTTACTTCCATTAAATGCTATGGATTTTATAATGCAGACCAGGCAGTTGTTTAGTAGCCCTTGTCATGAGCGGAAGCAGATGCTCTTGTTGTGCACAGCTGGAGAGACAGCACAAGGGCGCAGGGCCACTAACAACTTTATATTTTATGCTGGATCACTCAGTCTTGTCCACTAATGAAAAAGCAGAGCAGATTCAGATGACACATTCGATTTCTTCCCTAGAGCTACACCCCCCCACATTCTGCTGTGGGAAAATCTCTTTTCAAGTAGAAAAAGAGTGTTAATGTAGAACTTACTGAAAGAAACAAAAGACATTGTAGGAAAGGCCGTGAGCTATCATTTTAAAAGCTAGAATCTATGCACATTTCAGACAACATATGCAGTGTGCATCAATGCTGATGAGATACTCGCCACCACCAGAGCTTTGAGTAGCTGAGAAGTCTGAATATGGAGTGTACAGAGCATACTTGCGTATGATGTGTATGTCCTGTGCACAGCAAAAGCTGTCACTGAAACAGTCAGAAATGTTAATAAAAAATGTGCAGTTCATGTTTGACTCAAATACCCCATTAATTTCAGCAGTAAATACACGATTTAAATGCACCAATATAAGAGGTTTAGCTCATGTTTGACAGACACAATATTACAGCCTACTTGGGAGCTGTAAGCACTGTGATTGGCTGGTTGCGGGACTGTGGCTCCTGATTGGCTCACAATTAATTTGCTGCTTGGGAGCTGCAGTGCTTGCACATTTGAATCAGGACTTTATCCGCGTGCTTAACCCTTTTGTGAAGGTTAAAAACAATACTAAGCCAGGGTCAGTCATGTAACAACTATGTTCACTAATGAATTAAAGTACTTCATTTTCCATTTCAATATCATTTTAAAGGAAATTGAAAGCCAGTTATTTTTGGTTCATGTGTAAGAAATTAATAAAGGCATTGCAAAAGATTTGCAGACAAAATTAAAATTAAAATCTGTCATTTTGTTAGAAAATATGCTGTTGTAGTCCAGAGACACACCCATTTAAATGCCTCTTAAATGTTGTTTACCTTCCTTTCTTTGTTGTGGCCAATAAGGGCAAGATATAAACAATCTCCTGCACATATCAACCAATCACTGTTCAGTATGTAGAATGGTCAGTGTACAGTAAATTCCACGGAGCCTCTCGGGAGGGGGGGGGGGGGATTGATCACTACAGTATTCAGAGTTATATTTTAAATACTGTTTTTTCCCCCTATAAATCATTTGGAGCACCACTTCCTCTATTACAAATGGGAAGAACAGAATATATATTTTTTTAAAAACAAAAGTAAAAAAATAAATAAAGTTCATTACAGAAAAGAGCTAATTTCAAAGAAAAGGAAGTATGAATAAGGGGCTGGGAGGAAAGTAAGAAAATACTTATTTGTTACAAAATGGGAAGTTGGTCCATAGCTGTTAAATGGTCCATTAAATACAGTAGATTTGCATAAGTGCATAGAAAAAAGACAATACAATAGCACTTTAATCTGACTTTCAAATAAGCTGTGGGGGATTTTTCTGAAAAATGTCCCTCCTCTTCCTTGCCCCCCGTATCATGTGACAGCCATCAGCAAATCACAGACTCATATACGTATACACTGTGTGAGCTCTTGCACAGTAGGATCTGGTGCCCCACAAAGTGTGCATAGAAAAAGTCAGTGCACAATTTGATAATGTTATGAAATTTGATATTTTTTTTTTAAATAGCATGTTCTGTATAAATCATGAAAGTTTCAAACCATCAAAGGAATCGGACTCATGCTGGGTAGGTATGTGCATAACAAGATTACATAAGAACAACAACAATTATCATTTATATGAATCATACATTTAAAGTGGCATTACACACTCCGCTAGACTCCAGGCATCAAGTTGTTTTAAATAAAACCAAGCAGTGATGTTACAGCCAATCATATGCGTTACCACCTGACTTAGCGACAATTATTATTGCCCACTCTCACGGTCACTCTCAAACACATCAGTGAATGATAAGCAGCTGTCACAATAATCTAAGGACATGTATTGTATTCTTAAACATAAGAGAGATGTATTGTGAATTCCTATCTTCTAGGATTTTACACTACAGAATATATAAGTACTTTATACATAAATAAATAATAATAAACAGATTATAAGCAATTCCAGCACAGATCAGCATTCAATACAAGACTGATATATCCCCTGCAGAGAATTACAACACACAACTCTCAGAATGTGCTTGTGATACCCTGAGCCGAGGGAAGCGACGCAACTGTCCCTTTAAATGCATAACGCAACATGTGACTGCACACCCATCCGTGCATAATACACTTATCTCTATCAAATTCCAAGACTCTGTCTCATTGTAAATCACTTCCTGATCAGAACATCTTCTGGAATATTCTGTCTTAAGACGTCTAACATGCCAGGCCAAAAACAATACTATAGAAAATACTATTTTATTCATTTGTCATTAAAATAAAATTATAAAACTTTACCCACCCTGCAATTTTGATAAGCTGCTGTGAATACAGTCATATGCATGATACAATGGGGAGCATGTGATCTTGCTACATACTACAAAGTGATTGCTTAAAGTGGTGCACAAGCTTATTTATTGTCACTCTAAACCTCTGATTAGCTACAGCCAAGGAGACCGCATAAACATACCCAAGAGGGTTTATATGGATATATCCCTGGTCTGTTCTAGCTTTACAAAACCGTGCAATTGAAACATCTTTTCTTTTCTAGATTTTATGCTTTATCTTGAGTGAAAATATATTCTGGGAAGCAAATATTTTATAATTATAAAATAGTGAAAAGAACATAATTGTAAACTGGAAACCAACAATCTACTGTAAACAGAGAGAGTGATCATTGCAACCCATTCAAAAGTAGCAGGACTGTGATTGTTATGAGTTGGTGCCTTGTTGACTACTTGAATTGCTTGTGCATTATCAAGGTTAGGCATCTAGGGATTTTAGTAATTACACAAACAAATGCTACCCTCATGCAAGTCTCTGCAGCTCTGGTATGTAAAGCACGAGCCCTTATCACTGTGCTCAGCAGGAGACACACAGGAACTACAAAGCAGAACAATTTTATCTGCAACATATGTCACACACTGGCCTGTATTATATACACATCTGTACACAAACACACACATTAACTGTATTATATACACATCTGTACACAAACACATACAGTCACTGTATAATATACACATCTGTACACAAACACACACATTAACTGTATTATATACACATATGTACACAAACACATACATTAACTGTATTATATACACATCTGTACACAAACACCCACATTAACTGTATTATATACACATCTGTACACAAACACCCACATTAACTGTATTATATACACATCTGTACACAAACACACACATTAACTGTATTATATACACATCTGTACACAAACACACACATTAACTGTATTATATACACATCTGTACACAAACACACACATTAACTGTATTATATACACATCTGTACACAAACACATACATTAACTGTATTATATACACATATGTACACAAACACATACAGTAACTTTATTATATACACATATGTACACAAACACATACATTAACTGTATTATATACACATCTGTACACAAACACCCACATTAACTGTATTATATACACATCTGTACACAAACACACACATTAACTGTATTATATACACATCTGTACACAAACACACACATTAACTGTATTATATACACATCTGTACACAAACACATACAGTCACTGTATAATATACACATCTGTACACAAACACACACATTAACTGTATTATATACACATCTGTACACAAACACCCACATTAACTGTATTATATACACATCTGTACACAAACACCCACATTAACTGTATTATATACACATCTGTACACAAACACACACATTAACTGTATTATATACACATCTGTACACAAACACACACATTAACTGTATTATATACACATCTGTACACAAACACATACAGTAACTGTATTATATACACATATGTACACAAACACATACAGTAACTTTATTATATACACATCTGTACACAAACACATACATTAACTGTATTATATACACATCTGTACACAAACACCCACATTAACTGTATTATATACACATCTGTACACAAACACACACATTAACTGTATTATATACACATCTGTACACAAACACATACAGTAACTGTATTATATACACATATGTACACAAACACATACAGTAACTTTATTATATACACACCTGTACACAAACACATACATTAACTGTATTATATACACATCTGTACACAAACACACACATTAACTGTATTATATACACATCTGTACACAAACACATACATTAACTGTATTATATACACATCTGTACACAAACACCCACATTAACTGTATTATATACACATCTGTACACAAACACAGAGTAACTGTATTATATACACATCTGTACACAAACACATACAGTAACTGTATTATATACACATCTGTACACAAACACACACATTAACTGTATTATACACACATCTGTACACAAACACATACATTAACTGTATTATATACACATATGTACACAAACACATACAGTAACTTTATTATATACACATATGTACACAAACACATACATTAACTGTATTATATACACATCTGTACACAAACACCCACATTAACTGTATTATATACACATCTGTACACAAACACACACATTAACTGTATTATATACACATCTGTACACAAACACACACAGTAACTGTATTATATACACATCTGTACACAAACACATACAGTAACTGTATTATATACACATCTGTACACAAACACACACATTAACTGTATTATATACACATCTGTACACAAACACACACATTAATTATATACACATCTGTACACAAACACATACAGTAACTGTATTATATACACATCTGTACACAAACACACACAGTAACTGTATTATATACACATCTGTACACAAACACAGTAACTGTATTATATACACATCTGTACAAAAACACATACAGTAACTGTATTATATACACATCTGTACAAAAACACATACAGTAACTGTATTATATATACATCTGTACATAAACACATACAGTAACTGTATTATATACACATCTGTACACAAACACATACAGTAACTGTATTATATATACATCTGTACACAAACACACACAGTAACTGTATTATATACACATCTGTACACAAACACACACAGTAACTGTATTATATACACATCTGTACACAAACACACACAGTAACTGTATTATATACACATCTGTACAAAAACACATACAGTAACTGTATTATACATACATCTGTACACACACAGTAACTGTATTATACACACATCTGTACACAAACACATACAGTAACTGTATTATATACACATCTGTACAGAAACACACACAGTAACTGTATTATATACACATCTGTACACAAACACACACAGTAACTGTATTATATACACATCTGTACAAAAACACATACAGTAACTGTATTATATACACATCTGTACAAAAACACATACAGTAACTGTATTATATATACATCTGTACACAACACATACAGTAACTGTATTATATACACATCTGTACACAAACACATACACTAACTGTATTATATATACATCTGTACACAAACACACACAGTAACTGTATTATATACACATCTGTACAAAAACACATACAGTAACTGTATTATATATACATCTGTACACAAACACATACAGTAACTGTATTATATACACATCTGTACACAAACACACACATTAACTGTATTATATACACATCTGTACACAAACACATGCAGTAACTGTATTATATACACATCTGTACACAAACAAACACATTAACTGTATTATATACACATCTGTACACAAACACATACAGTAACTGTATTATATACACACCTGTACACAAACACATGCAGTAACTGTATTATATACACATCTGTACACAAACACACACATTAAC